>NW_020455415.1:5451452-5492378 GCF_003342845.1 Nothoprocta perdicaria | reverse complement strand
CTTAGAGCAACCACAGCCAAGGGTTTCCTTTATCCCCGAGATGTCAGCACCACTCGGCCCAATCCACAGGACAAATCCTTTGAACTGCTCTCCTGACATGCAACAGCTCCACTGGACCATCCACCAGCCAAAGATCGATGACACTGCCACTCCATCATGCTCCCTTCTATCAGCAGAKAAGTACCAGCTCATAACAGGATAAAAACCTCACGACAACAGTGAGCTGGGTGTTTCAACCCCTTCACATAATTTTATCACAAGGCTCAGCCCTAAAGCCATAGAATTACCTTCAAGTATAACAAAAGTCATCTGATACTTTGGGGGCATAGAGCAAGTCAAGAGGCGCCTGCTGCAAGCAGTTCCTACACGAGATCTCGTGGCACCTTGTTCCTGCTTCAGGCACACTGCTTCCAAAGCCAAGTCGAGTCCCACGAGGCTTCTCCCAAAAAGCACAGAGCCAAGACAACTCACCTGACAAGGTGCCACCACGTCGTGCTCAACAGCAAGTGGGAGTCTCGGAGCCAGGCACAGCACAGAGCTGGAGCACAGAGCTGGAGCTGTCTGGCAGGTTCATAGAGGTGAAGTGTTGGATCCCAAGAGCCCTGCCAGTTTCCAGAACAGTTCTGGCTTGCACTGGCTGAGACCTGGTATAAATCAATGCTCAGACAGAAGCAGCAGGKAGGTAGGAACCTCAAGAACTCTCCATGAGGCAAAAAATACCATCTGCATTCAAAAATACAGAGAKAGGGTCTATTGGAAAGCATTACCCAGGTAGATACACTGGCCTTGTTTGTGAGCATCTTCCTGCTGCCAACCTGCACCCAGGCAAATCACTTTCTCACATCCTTCTCTAAACAAGGGCTRTGGTTTTCTATCTAGCTTTTCAGCCACAGCACGGACAGTAGAATGGAAGCGAAGACAGAGGAGCATCCTGCAATGCTCTTGTCAAACAGCGCGACCATTAGCAAGTCACCAGCAGAGCTTGGGCCTCAGACACTCCCCCAAACCACCACCAGGCTTCACCCAGCACCATCACTTCTTCTACAYTGGGTGTTAATCCACCCCTATACTGAGCAGTTTCATCCTAAACTCCACTTCTCCCCAGGCTATTCGTCTCTCAAGCAGCATGGGGACACCTCTTGGTCAGGTCCTTCTTGGCATCCGTTCTTGCTGGAGAGACTCACGTCACTTCAATTTGCAACTGCTGTGTGACTATGCCCAGACTGAGCAGCCCAAATATTTCCGTTTCATCTGTCATATAAACTTCARTGGATTTAATTAGGCAAGAATGGGCTCCCTGGTGGAGCATCATCTTTATTAGTACTTTACCTGGGGCTGTGTGCACAGATCTGCTCGGAGGCTTCTGTAATGACAATTACTCGTGTTTATGTAGTGCCTGTCACCCCAAAGAATCCCAAAGCAGCGTAAAGAGGGGAAGCTTTTTCCTGCTCCCTGAACCGTAACCGCCTCAGCAGGGCACTGTGGCAGCTGCTTAACAACACACGCAATGACCAGGGCAGGGAGCAAAATAAATAAAAAGCCTCCCCTGCTTGCGACAACGAATCTATGAGAAAACTTTGCCTGAGGAGCTTCTAAAACAGACTCAGCACTAGAACCTGTGCTACAATCCTACCAGATTGCCAAGTGCCTTCAGGACCCTGGCCCACAGASAGACAGAGGTGACTCCCTGGATGCATCAAAGTGCTCAGCAGCTCCAATCCTGGCTAAAAGAAGGGTTTTTTTGCCAGGTGGGTGCAGGGGCAGATGACTAATGCAGCAAGTGAGGGACCCTCAAGTAAGCACCTATGTCCTGCAGGGAGATCAGAGGAGGTTCAGGCACTTCTCAAATGCAGGAAGGAAACTGCAATTTAGAGAGCACAAGAGCACTTCAAATGCCACTGATTTTTTTGAAAGGGCACACTTAAGCCAACCTGAATTTTGGATATTTTTCTCCCAGCTGTTTTCTCTAGAAAACTCTCTCTCGGAGCAGAGCCTTAGTGTACATAAGGAACACGATGTATCTGTTCTTGACCAAAACTCTTCCCTCTATAACGAAAATTTACTAAAAGCTTTCTATGACTCTCACCCCCACTCCACTCTTCCAAGGGTGGCAAGCCAGGGCTTCCAGCTATCAATCAGCACCTTTACTGAGTGATCTCTTTAAAATTTACTCTGCATAATTATGATAGATGTGGAAGCAATTTTCACCTAAGCTCCATCTTTGCAGCAGACTTTAGCAAAGCAAGTGGTTCATTTTAAACATAGCAAGATTTTTCATATTAAGTACAACACTAGAAAGCTCGACAAGGCTGAATCTAACCTTGTGGCACAAGGTCACAAAGTCAAAAGGTGGTTAACCCAGTGTTGCCAGTCTTTCCCCATGACCTTCAGGAAATCACATGGGGTGTTTTTGAGTTTCATTTGTTTTGTTAATACACTCGGCACCCTTCCTTGCTCAGACTCAATGCTGAGATTGGAACAAGCTCTCAGCACCCACTCCTGTGTCTCTCAGTGGGTTACTACCAGGGTTGGTCAAGTATGTGACCCTTCCTTAGGCAAATCCAGTGTCTAGAAATTAACAGAAYCATTTGCAGAAGCTCATGGTAACACGGTTGGTAAGGAGCCTACTGGAAGCCTAGCACAGCAAGGCTGTATCCCAAGGTGAGCCCTTCATCAGAAGCTTCAGAGCAAAGGGCAAATGCTAGCAAGATGTCCAAGAGAAGACATCGTTATTGACCACCAAACGCAAATGAACCTTTAAGATTTTTTCTCCTTTTTGCCAGAAGACAACTTCTTTCTGTTCCTCAGGAAATTCTGCAATAACTACAAATTTTCTGAATATACTTTWAAAAAAGGCTTGCTTGAATATTAATGCTATCAGAAAATAATGGGAGTTGAGGGCACGTCCTTGATCATGTCTAGACAGAACCAGATATAATGGATTTTCAGTACCTGGATAGTAGATATTAATAGATTAATATTTCCCAGACACCAGAAACATCTCTGTACATTATCCAGAGAGGAGGGATCCTATAACACAGGCTCTTGCAGATGATTCATTGCCATTCAGCTCTGACTATCTTCAAATTATCTAGGAAAAAAAATGGTCAAGCAACGCTGGGGGTTTGCTCTTAGTTGCTTTGCCAGTCTCGTCTCTTCTGCCAGAAATGACAAATGTCATCAAATGACACCAAAACCAACACATAATAAACATTTAAGGTCAGCAAGCTGTACCCAAAAATTGCAAGCAAAGTGACCTATCAGTCTCTGACAAAGTGCAGGTCTGAATGTCATTGTTCAAGACAAACATCAGGCCAAACAAACAGCCTTGTCAGGTATGAAGTCAAATTTGGGTCTGACCTTCACAACATTGATTCAAAAGCCCAATGGAGCACAGTATTCCTGCCTTCTACTGCCTATGAAGCTCCCACAGCTTTCATGTTATGGCCAGTTGCCCAGAAAGGCAGTCGAGCTCATCAACACCTATACACTTACCAGAGGCTGCTGCAATACCACACCTGAGCTCCCCCACCTGCACGAGACAGGTCTAACAACAACACAGAGCCAAAGCGGGGTATGACTTCAGGTGTACCAAAACCAGGAAAGGTTTTGTACCACAAATAGCACCAAAACATTGTCTGATCACTGTTGCTTGTGCTCTTTCGCAGAGTGAAAGGGATATTTTTTACTGGAAGAGTCCTACAGCACATTAGGACCAGAAGAGATATCCCCACTTCTTCATTTTGCAAGGGACAACATGACACTCCTCCACAAGAGCATGCAGTGTCCCCAAACTCTCCTGCACCAATTCATTGCCAATGCTTAGCATCAATCCTCATAATAGCAGTAAGCTCACAGCTCTACGCTTCCAGCTTCTTTGTTTGGAAAATGCCACCATCTGGCCACTGGAAGACCTTTATGAGGAAACTTAGGTGAGATGCCATGACCTAAAATAGCTTGTCCTGCTCAAAAACACTTGACTCTTGGCACTGTCAAACACTAGACTGGACAAAAGGCTGTACTGGTGAACATAGTTTGGTTCATATGACGTAGGTTGATTCCTTGCTAGAGCACTAACTGTACAGGGCAACAACCAACACACTTCAAAGATACCCTTCCTCTACAAACTTCCCTAGCATTTTTAAGTGAGGGAAAAGAGACACGGTTGTTCCTGAGTAAGGCATCATTTGATGACTGGCCTTAGGGAACAGCAAGTGGTACATTATAACTCATTCCTGCCAAAACTCACCTACCATCAATATACATACCCCAAGGAAGAGCAAGGCACAGCTCCTGAGCTCCGTTCATCTGACAGGCACAGTCTCCTCCTGGTACCTCCATCTGCTACCTCCATTGCTCATCACCACGTGTGCAGGAGCCAGGGCACTGTTATGTCCAACAAACTTGTTTTCCAAAGAGGAGCACAGAAATGCTTACTTAGGACACAGCTGGTTCAGTGAGAACAGCATTATTGGCATAAGAAACATACACACTTAACCCAGGAGCTCAGCAGTGTGAAGCCTTTTGTTGAGAAAGGGGCAAAAAGAGGGGGGAGAAAGAGCAGAGGTGGGCTCCTCTGAATTACAGCTGGTTTAGGTCTAAGCCTGGGGGAATTAACTTTAGCACTCCATTTCAACTGCTCCTTCCCTTTCTTTTGCACAGACCTGCATCACTGCTGTCAGACTTTGATGGCTTTATGTAACTGTTTAAAAATTGAACAGGCTTCTTAACTTAGGTTTAGCAGAATACACTTTTTTTTTTGCCTTGCTCTCTCTCAAATGCACATTAAGAATAACAATTTCCAGAAAAAACAAGACCTTTTCTATCCCCTGACATCAGCCACTGTAGCACAGAAAGCCACGTCCTTGAGGAGGTTATTTTTTGTACATTCTGTTCCAGCACAAGTCCAAGTACTTGCAGCTCCAGCGGGCTTTCCAACTGGCAGATGGAAAGACAGGCTCATCCCAGAGAAAATACACATGTTAACCACAGTGGCAGAAGCAGTGTCCATGGTGCAACTAACTCCCCAGTGGAGAAGGAGATCCTAGAAAGCAAGAAGGATGAGGGCAATCCAAGGGACAACACCAATGCACCTTGGTGGTAACACTATGGCAAGCAGAGGCTTGCCCTGTCATAAGGGCCAAAATGCACAGCCCTTGACTTCCTGCTAACATTTTTCCTTCTTTTTTTTCTAAAATAAAAATCATATTTGTGGATGCTTCATTTTGGCCATGCAGGTGGTTGAGGCTTTGGGGGAAAACAATAAAAATATGCAACAGCAAGATTTGTAATTGAAGTTCTTCTCTCCTAATGCATTGACTATTACAAGGCATCCACCTTGGCTTGAATCGTGGTCTCTTTAGGGCAAATGCTGCCTCTCAATGTCTGTACAGGCCCCAACAACAGACTCTTTGCCACTTGGGGCCAGGAGCTGTAGTCAAAACTAAACACACAAGTGCCTCTCAATGAAAACTAACTTGTTSCCAGCTTGGAGCTGAATTCCTGGGCTGAATCCTCTGCTCACGGTCATGGCTTGCCGCCACAGGCTGGGCCTGGGAAAGGGACTTGCTCCACTGTGGTTTTAGGAGGAAAGATCCACTTGGTTCTGCTCTGCACTCATCATGAGAGCCTCACAATGCCTTCTAGTTGGGCAATATCCCTCACAGGTTGCTCCATCACCTACGAATTCCACCGATGATCCTCCAGCAGCCTCTTTCTGCTCATTAACCCCAAGCACTTTGTCATGGGGATTGCAGCTATCAAACTAGGACTAGCTCCTTCTACTCAGCYCTCCTGATGTAACACTGCCTGATGTAACACTGGGTCACAAAAAAATCCCCAAAGAGGAACCAAGTAGTGCAATCCCATCATCACAGAGCCAAATTAACACTTTGACATCCAAATTCTTTTAGGTAGCAAGACCCCAGCAGGGCCTGGGTGCTCCACAGAAGATTCACCAGCTACCAAGGAAAAGCTACAGGAATAAAATTTTAAAGACTATCCTTTTAAGATAAATTCTCGTGGAAACTCCCTCAAAACAGTGACCAAGAGGCAACACAGTAAAGCTTGAGCTTGGCAAAGCCCACCCTCAAATCCAAGTTGGACCCCAGTTTCCTCACCTGTTTTGCACACAGCATCAACAACTGTCCTCAAGATACTCACAGGGATGGCCATWTCCTGCTCCAGGCCATGGAGAGAACAGTCTGGAGCCTATACTCAYCACATAATATTAACTATACAGCAGGAAACTCCCCCCACATCCCCACCAACAGCCTGGTTAACCGCAGCAGACCCCCAGCTGCCTGCAATATCCTCACTCGCCTGGATCTGGTCATGTTAAGCAAGAGCTTAACCCCCTGCCAAACTTCTGACTTACTTCTGGGTCTTGTTTCTCCCCCTCCCCTCACCTGCCCTCAGTCCCCAATTAAATCAGTGCGAGATTTCCTCAATTATGCCCTTCCTGCTAATAGACATGGAAAGAGGATGCCGTAACAACGCATTCCCCTGGCAACGGTTCAAAATAAATCTCAGAATTAATGCTGAAGAGTGCAGGATGCAGCAATATCTTAATCAAGCACAAGCGCGCAGAGATGAGCGGTTACATTTAAGACACTGAGATACAGCTGACCTTTTGCTTGTCGCCACAGTATTTAATCTTAGACATACATGGAGAATCCTAGTGGTCTTGTTTAATTTACAGGCCTATAGAAGAGAACTAATCTTTCTTTTTTTTTATTTTAATTTTCAGTGTAGCTGTGCATGCTGATTTTCAGCTGGGGTCAGCTATTTTGGAATACCGCAATGCTCCACCTCATGCAGCCTGAAAACAACATGCCTGGGAAACCTATCGATAAAATGCTTGGGGTCTGCAATATGCAAAACATCCAAATACCTGAAAGGACCATTGCTTTCCCTTAGTTTGCCCAGATCCATAGGCATGTGAAGGGGGAAAGAAAGAAAAAACACCACCATATTTGGGGATTTTTGCAGCAGCAGGTTTTTATATATGTACTTTGTATATATATATACACACATACACCTTAATATATACCTTTGGGAAGCAGAGAAACACAAGTGGAGAACTTGTATTTGAACAGATTAAGCAAGCTACTTTGATTAGAACTCACAATTCTGGATGAATACAGAGATATTTTGAACAAGATTACTAATTGAGACAGGAAAAAATAAAAGATCAGTGAGGAGCATCCGGAATCACCTCCRCCCTTGCAGGAGACAAGCCTTCGTGCAACTTTACAGGTCCCCTTGGACTCATCCCTGGAAAAAGTATTGCAAGGTAGGAAAAAGGAAGTCTTCATAAACAGGGGTGTTTGATCCAAGGAGGAAGCACATCTACACAAGTATGAGCAGAAGAGAAAGAAAAGCTACAATTTTCAACTCAGCCCTAGCACCTCCACATGGGTAGCAAATACTAAAAATGATTAAACCTCCCCAAAACAAAGTGCTGCTTCTCAACCCCCTAGCACCCTTTCTGCAGAAGACAGCAACTCCTCTGCCACCAGAGCCAAGGGCAACAAGACCCTGCTCATCCCTGCAAAATGCATGTTCTCCAAGCATCTCCGGAGTGGCTCTGAACAAGCAGCTGCCATTTGTCCTCCCTCGCCTTCCACTTGCTGCAACATACCACAGGTCTTCATTTCCACCTTACTGCACACGGACAGCAGCTATTTTTGGCCCAGAGTGAYGCGGCGTTGTTTGCATAACTGGGTTCCCACCTCATGACCTGCTGCTCTTACAGTCTGCAAAATAATAGCTGGAAAAATGTCCGAGCTGGTCAAGTTCACTTTGTTGGTATCTAAAGGGGAAAGGGGCCAGGGAAATAAAGACTTTCTGCGGAAGAGATATCTGCCTCCACACTGCTTCCCTCCTTGTCATTCACCACCACGGCCTCCAACACTGGAAGAACTTCATGTGGAACCAGAAGCCAAGGCTAAAGAGACCAGGTCTCTTGTGTTGTGGGCACAGCACAAGGCTGCTGAGGGTGCTCCAGCCAGCAGCTGCCCAAATGCTGGAGCATCCAGGAGACAACACTAACAAAAAGAAATCTGCAAGACAGCCCTGCACAGGTCCAGGAACACTAATAACACTGCAAAGAACTGAATGTCACTGCTACACTGAAGTCTTAGAAATGACTCAGTTTGAACTCTATTTTTCCTCTGCCCAAGCTCTTAGTTGACTCTCCACACTAAAAACTCAAGAAAATTCTTTACCTCCTGCTGCAAAAGAGAGTTAACAAAGAGGTCAAGACTCCAAAGGGACAGAAATCCAAACATGGTAGAGGAGCTGCATCCACCTATAGCACAGCARGTTCTTTTTCAAAGGCAGTCACAACTTGCAGCCTGATTCCTGCTTCTTTCTGCAGTCAGTGGCTGAAACCATCTGAAAATCTGGGAAATGAGTCAAGAGAGCGAGCAGAGGAGGACCCATCACAGGTACAGGTGCTTTTGCTTCCAGGTCTGCAACTTCTTGTGTGAAGAGGAGTGCAAAGGGGAACATTTAGCACTGACTCATCCCTCCTTGAGGAATCCACTTCTCTTTACCCCACTCTAACAATTATTTTACTTTGCCTTTACTAGATCACATGGAGCATCATTGGGGATGCATCCAGAATTCAATACCACCACACAAAGCAGTCATAGTGTGGATTTGCACAAAAACCACATCCTGACCTGGAAAGTGACTTGTGACACAGGACCTGTCCACAAGTAACATTAAATACATTCCCGAGGACCAGAATGGTCCATGACCTGGCTATCAAACAAGGAGCCCTCTGAAGATGGTCCAGGCAGCACAGAAGTTTTGAGCTGCACCCCTAGAAGGTGACGGTTTTTCTGATGGCAGCTCAAGGTGCTTCAGGCTCAACACCCTGCACTGCTGCCTTCCAAAGGGATGCAGGCATTCACACCACGAAGTGCTGGGTCAAGCACCTGTAGCTGGTGAAATGGCCAAGGCTCTTCTCTGCACATGTAGGTGACCTAGGCACCAGCACCCAGCCAGGAGCAGCCCAAACCCCCATGGCAAAGCTCAGTTCCTTCCTGAATGAGTAGCCACTCAGGTGTGATGGGATACTGCAAGACAGCTCAGTGGGAAGAACAGTCCAAGGCTCAGGTATAGAAACTTCTCTTGGGAGTCCCCCTCCTGACTCAGCCACATCCTTCGCCCAGGGAAGTCCTTCTGACTCATGCTTAAGGAGTCAGCCAGGCATGACAGCTACTGTSCCCGTTCCGCCCCCTCATCCCACTAGCCCTTTCCAGGCTCGGTGTCTTTCTGCTGAACTCTCGTCCACAAACCTGGATGAATCCAGGAGACTCCAAAGGAGCACTGAACCCATTTCACCTCACTCATTCCAACTTTTCCYTTACAAGTTTATTCCATGGCTGCTCTCCAGACTGACGCACAAAGTGTCTCACTGTTGCAATGGCCTAAAAACATTTAACACTGGTAAACTCAAGAACAACCCTGCAACCACTTTGTCCTTTTTCCCCAGTTGCACCGGAGTACAACTCCTGACCACATCACACCAGCCACAACTAACCCGAAATGTCTAGGCTAGATCAGAGAAGACCTCTCTTTCAAGATTTTTAGACAGCAGGATAATATATACCCCTAGCTATTAAAGATACAGATTTATTATGCAGAATATTCTCTATATTCTGTGCAGTCAATTAAGAGATGAAGATTAAGAGATTCCCTGATTCTCCTTAGGGCTCATTCCAGGCCACATGATTTCACTGATATAAAACCGAAGTTCCCTTTGCTACTTCTCGTCCTGTTAACTTCATACTCCTCGTTCTCCAAACACAAGTCCAGTGTTCAGCTAATGGCCCAAGTCCAGCTCAACTATAAAGGCATCACAATTCTGTAGAACAAAACCAGGGAAAATAGATCGCTTATTCCTACCTTTAGTAATGACCAGGGCAATGTGTTACACCTAAGCTCTCCTTCAGCTTCTGGATTACAAAACACAGGGCTGAAGTCACTGAAAGTGACCAAATCTCACCTGCAAGTCCTGATTTTCACATGTCAACCCAAGCCTGTATTCCCCCAAATGACCTGACTGCAATGARACTGAAGGAGATGCGGGAAGGACTAGAGGGGATGGCCACAGATCCACTTTAGAGCGGGTCCAACACGACAAACCAACACTGGACTCATTGCTGAGCTGCACAGCCCTCACAGCAACACGAGGTCGGACACCAGCCCTCCCACTTCCACAGTGCAGTCCCCATTGTGAGGGCTGAAGGGGAATCGCCTTTGGCCACACCAGTTTGATGGTGCATGTTGAAGACCTCCTCTCAGAGCACTTCCCTTCTACCCTTTGAATAGATTATTCCTCAGAGCCAAGATATCCTCACACACCCATAGGCAGCATTTTTGCATGGAAGATGCATCTCAGAATCACATCTCAGTAGCTRCAGAAGAAGAAAATTTTAGGCTATGACCTCTGCTTTCACCTTTCCCTCTCAAATTTAGCTCTTATTCAGCTAAATACTTGTGACAGTGCAGTAGCCCTGAATTACAAATGCAGACAGAGCTTWGGAAGCACTACAAAAGCAGTTGTTCCAATATTTACTCAGAGATTTTTCATGCTACACCTAACACAGACTTTTGTTTACTGAGAACATAGCGCTGGGGAAGGCCAAGCCACACTGGGCACATACTGCTGCCAAGCAAATTGCCATTAAGGTTTTAGCAAAGCAACACAAATTGAGGTTACATTAAAGTCTCTTTTGTATGAACCGTATCCCTGAATGAAACCCAGCGACAGAGCTGAGTAATGAATTAGAGCAAAACCATCAAGGTGGAACAACTTGAGCCGTAGGCAAAGGGTCCTTTCTTCGTTGATAGGAGATGAGGACAGAGAGCTTAATTTGACATGTAGAAGGGCTGATGAGGCACAGTCACCATTACGCAGCTTTGGTGCTATGTAAGGTGMAGTACCCACCACCCACAGGGGCACAGAAGACCTGCTGAGGTTCAATTATTCCATAAAGACCTTCAGCTGGAACCAAAATGTTCTTAATGTAAAAAACTTCTGAGAATCCCTTCAAAAATGGAACTTCAAATCTCTCTGGTGCTACCCAGACCTGAAACCCACAATAAAAAGCTTGCTCTTTTGTCACTTGAAACTTCTCCTTCCAGTAAGGAGTCCCKCAAGCCTCATCTGGCCCCAGGGGCTTTGGAGACACACCAAAAGCACCATGACATGGATGTGACACCAACCCAGGCTCATGTCTGAGACCAGTTCTGCACAGAAACACAGCACTCTCGCATGCTATTCCTAAGCAAAACAAAACAGCCCAASCATGCCAAGTTCACAAGTTCTGCTCATTCTTAACACTAGCAATCTTAAAACCTATTTTGCACTTACATTCATAACCCAGTCACTGGGGAGCCAGTTCAAAGCACGAGCCATTCACACGAAACAGATGCAAACAGCTTCACGGCTGACCTGGAGTTCACAGTAGACCATGCACGTTCATTCAATGTTCTTCATGCTCTGACCAGTTCACAAGCTAAATCGGAGCAGATGCATCAGACCTCAGGTGCCAGAGAGGCTGCCCGCTGCTGCAGGCCCAACCAAGGGGCTGAGCACAGCTCAGCAGATGCATGGGCAGCRCGTGACACCATTTGGAGGTCACGAGGCTCCAAGGCAGGTATCTCAGGGGCTGTCAGCTTGGGTTTAGCTGCCGGTTCCTCCTTCAAGGAGCTGGGTCTATTTCTTACAACACCGCACAGACCGCCAGGGTTTACCAGAACTTGGAAGAAATGTGTTTATAAACACCTAGAGTGGCTTCAAGGAGGAAAATAAAGGAAAAAAAAATAAATTGAAGAATTTTGGAGTGCTATTATGTAGCACAGCATAATGCTTATTAGACTATAAAACAACCCCTAGAAAATATATATATCAGGCATACCCTACCAGGAGAAGTGCTGCATGTTTGAAGTGAAGGAGGAGAGACTAGTTGAGGATGTGTCGTCTTGGCAGTCATCCAGATGTATAATATAAACCCCTGGTCACCAGTGCACTGATATTTAAACTAATTAGCACATACAAAACCACAGGACTGTGCTTTTCTGCAAGTCTATTCGTATGGACAGAAGCCCTAACAGCTAAATAAATAAATATATTGTTTTGATTAAATCCAGCTCACGTATCAGAATGCAGCAGTCTACAACCCCTTCCACACCCCCTTCCTCCTCCRAGCAGCAAGGCTAGAGGAACATGGTGCAGGGCACATTTCAAACAGGGAAAAAAAATCCTAACCCCACCAAATAAAATGCGCACTCAGCATTACGCCAGGAGATAAAAATAGAAAGCAGGCCAGCTGGTACAGAATACCAAGCAGCATTCCTACTCAGCGCAACGCAGGAGGAGCGACACAACCCAAATCCACCTTCCCTTCGCTGCTCTCTCTGTGGTTGCATGTTGAAACTAGGAAGGAATGAAAAATTCCTGCATGGCTTTGCATGTACCACTCCCTGGGGCTTCAGTTTACTCATCCTCACCTAAAAGTGGGATAAGGAAGTTTTCCAGCCTGCTGCAAGCTCCGAGAGTCTGCATTCAGATCTGTAGATACTCATTTGTTAGGATGGCTTGGGTGTGATGGAGAAGAGATGAGACACRAGCCATGAGCATGAAGAAAAAAATACAGGAAGGTGTGTGCACATAGGGAATGCAGTATGGGATGAGATGCTTGCCCTTCTCTCCTGCTGCCATCACTTTCTTCCCCAATTGCATCTTGCTGCTCTTTTCCTACCCTGAGGCGCAATGGAGAACAACCATGAAGAGAGGTGACCTGGCTCCCAGGAGCAGTCACCCCTGCTGTCTCGGTGGAGGGGTGAAGACGTGGCCATTCACAGAGTGACCGGCCTGGTTACCGGACAGGGCATTTTTTGGTCTTGATCAATGCTTTGCCAGGGTCYTCTTGCTCTGTCTCCACCTCACACGTGCCCAATAGGATCAAAATCAGTCCCATCCTCTCCAGAGCCTGGTCTCTGGTCTGGGAGTATAAATCACTCCTTTCTGTGCTAGATCCAGCCACTGAGCTGGTCTTCAGCTGCCCGTGAATAGACTTGACAGGAAATACCTGAGCCCACAAATCTTTGCTTGACTTCATAAATCCCGTCAAAGAAGACTTTTCCTTCTGGCAACAAGATGATTTACAGACCCATAGATCTTCACTCATCTTAGGGCAGAGGTAACAAATGTATTTTTGAGCTCTGCTGTTGCTGGCCACATTTATAAAGAACTGCAAGAGCAAGGTAAACACAGTGCTCTGATTTATAAAGCCCAGCACTGGTTTCACACACCTGCCTATTCCCCAACTTCAGTAGTTGTTTTAGTTTGCTGGAGCTTTAATTTTCACCTGCCTTTGTAAGGTTGCTCCGGTTCCCAGTCTCTAGGCTCGGTCAGAAGTAGGCCCGTGTATTCAGGTGACTTGGAGCAGGGGCCACCTTGTTTTTCAAGCTTTCAGCAGCAATACCGTGCCACAACATAAGAGCACTTGGACTTCAGAGTGGGGCCTGAAGGATGGCTACCAGGACTGCAAAACGCACAGCTCCTCTTAACAGATTAAGGAAGTTATGTGATTTATTAAACTAGTCCCAACGTAGCCATGCATCAGTCAGCACCAGTTGCTGAATACAGAAATGTTTTATAYGACACAACACAACTGACTATATTCCTAGGCAAGGCTTACACACTGTACAGCAGGACACTCCATTTCCATAAGAGCAACAGGAATATTATCCTTGCCTTTCTTATTCCGTCCCAGAGCACAAATAACTCTGCTAGTATTGGATGACATGACAAGCTAGAAGCCAAGACGTTCCGAACCCCTGTAACCAGAACAGCCTTTCCAAGTCAAAAGCAGCAACTGGTGCCTGGTACCAACGTAGAGGGGGAACTTATAAACCCCACGAAGCAGAGAAGGACACAAGGAAAGAGAGAAAACTCCAGCTCCATCTAGCTCATATCTCAGCCTACTAAAACCATGGCATTCATGGCCAACTTACTGCATCTTCCAAACACCCAGAGGTTGGGTGCAACACCTTGCGTGGATGAGTAACACCCCCATGCACAAAGAAGCAGGCACATCAGACACGGTGTGAGATTTTCCCACTGTTACCACATTTTTGTGATTCCCAGAGAGGCAGGGACACCCCCAGTCCCCCACCAGTGTCTACTTCCCCCCCAGAGAACATCATCCCTCAAACCCTCTGGGACTGCACCTCTGTTAGCAAAACGCCCAGGGAAAGCGTCAGGCACATAAACATGTCACCGAGACGACACAGCTGGTGACAGAACCAAACCCAAAGGTTAAAAAGCAAGGAAAAAGAATCAAAGTCATGGAGCGAATCTACAGGTGACTGGAGACATTACAGCGTGCTCCAGGCACAGCAAACACCTGGCCAAGGGAGAGGGAGACCCAATGCCTCTGTTGGCCGCACAAGCCTCCAAAATAGAGGAACTATTTTGGTGAGAAAAGCTTCACGCTCCCCTTGTTTAATGCTACAGCCAAGCCCATCCCCAYGGGTGGCTGCAGGGAAGCTCTCCCTGGAGCAAGCTGCCAGCTCCCGAGGTAAAACGCGCGGCAGGGAACCACGGGGCGAGCAGAGCCCAGGCAAAGCCTTACTTTATCCACCAGCAGCTGCTCAGCTCCAGGCTTCAGGGGCTTCCATCGGCTGCGGCCGTTCCTGCAGTCCCTGCGCACCTCCAGCGTCTTTGAACCCAGGTCGTTCTCAGCTGCCAGGAGAAAATCCACCGGAAAAAAAAAAGAAAAAAAAAGAAAAAAAAAAAAGAGAGAGGAATGACAAAAGATAAATGCTGTGCTTTAGCTCAGGCTGGGGGCGGAGGCTGTTCTTTTAGACGAAGGAAACAAAACTGTTTGCAAGAGGCTCATTCAACATCTTTAGGAGAAAAAGAAAGAGCAGGGAGTATATTTAGGGGCTTTATTCGATGCTCCTGGGATGCAAGAAAAATAGCGCAGCTTGCACGCTGGAGAAAGGCAGGCACAAGTAAGGAGCTGGGTTCAGAGGCAGTGTAGGCAGGTAGGCCGGGGGCGAAGGCTCCCCCCGAAACAGCAGGCAGCACCCTGCTATAATCTGGGACAGCGCCTCAGGTCGGGGCTGCTCAGGGCAATTCTGCAGCCTGGGAACTGCAGCAACCCCGGCTTTGCAGCTGCGGGGGTCTGCAAGCTGCTCCTCCAGTATATGCAGGGAGGAGGAAAAAAAAAAGAAAAAACACTCACACAAATATTGGAAGTGTACATAAAAATACAGTTTTCAAAGAATGAACTAGTGGAGCTTTCTCATTCTGAGCACTGCAGACCAGCTGCTCCCAGATGTGACTCAGGTCCCGTTTTAAGCACGTTGCACCACTCCCCCCAAATCGCAGCTCAGCCCTGCAGCGGGACACCCCAGCCCCACCTGTGCGGAGTGAGGCAGGACTAGCACTAACCTGCAGAACAAGCTCTTCTCTCAAATCAATTTCTCAGCTTCCTGCCCTGTCTCACTTTTGAGTGACACTGTTGGTCCAGGGTGTTTCACCTGCAGGCTCCCTCCCGGGGCAGGGGGTTGAAGGACTGTCCCCCACCAGCGGCAGAAGCAAATGAAAACCCTCTCATTCCTGATCCCATATGCTCATTATAGGCTGAGGACCCCAGGGTGCTCTGCAACCAGGCAAGCTGCGACACAGAGCATCACTGTGTCATAAAAGGAGGCTACTTATTAAATTCACAGCCATGAACCCAAATCCCAAAGAAAGGAGCTCAGCTCTGCCCGGGACAGCACGAGGGCCGAGGTGCTGCTCCCRGCCACGGCGCAGCCTGTCAGGGCAGCAATCCCGTCTCCGTGCCGGCGTTGCCGGGAGAGAGATCGCACGGAGCCCCSTTTCCCCAGCGCGATGCTGACGTAGGCGGCCTGCCGCTATTTTTAGCGGCACACGTTTCACTTCCCAGCTTTGGAGGAGCTGGAGCTGCAGCGCGGAGCAGGGCGAGGGGCGGCAGCGGGCTCCGGAGGCAGCGTGCCTGCCTAGCAGCGCTCGCCAGCAACAGCACGGCTCACGTTCCAGCGATGCCCGCGCTGCTCCCCGCGTGCCACAAGCATGTGCCCCCCTAGAGCCATYGGGGATGAAGGCAGCTGCTTCTCCTCTTCCTCCCCCTGCGCTCCTGATGTGCCGCCACCACGCGTTAACTCTTTGGGCTCCCGGCGCGCTTGGCAATGCCAGCGCAGCCTGGCAGTGCTCCCAGGCCTGCGTGCTGCCAAGTCACAGGATTCTTGGTGACAGCAGGTGTCCTTCAGGAAATAAAATTTCCTCACTCTCATTATCAATCGTTTTTAATTAGAGGCTCACAAGTGATGTCACCTATTCCGCCACCAGCCTATACACCTGCCAACCCGAGGCGCTGCCAGCAAACACGTCCTGCAGTGCTCTCCTCTAGTGTCACTTTGAGCAGGATGAGCTACAGCTACTAGAACCAGGTTCTTCAGGAGAAAGCTCATCACAGTGGCTGGTTCATGACACTGCTCAGGAACCCCATGAACATGGGAGCTTCCTTCTGCTGCTCTGCACTTCCAAAAAGATGCCAGACCTGAGCTGCAATCTGAGCTCATGGAGAGSACCCACCACCATCCCAAAGGGCAAGTCTGGGATAGTCATGGAGATGGCAGTAAAYGTGGATGCAAACCCAAGCCACGTTTTACTTCTAAACCCACTCTTGGCCTTATCTTGTTCTGTAGGACACATGGGATGGACTCCCACGTGTCCATACATAYGTACGCCTGTCTGTGCGAGTAAAACACCCCCAGCTACTCACCGCCTGCGCTCAGCAAGAGCCGCCGCCTCCAGCCCAGCTGGTCCAGCCCCATGGGGGTGCTCTGCGAGAGAGGTAAGGAGCGGCATCTCTCCAGGAGGATTTTGAAGGGAGGCGCTTGTGGGGATGGATGAAGAGGATGAGACAGAGGCTGGCAAGAAAAAAAGGTTGGAGTAGAATATCACCAATATTTATCAAACTTTTGACAAAACAAACACCACACATTACATTTAGTAATATTTTTTTCAAGGCACTGTAACGCACCTGAGATGTCCTTGCTTAGTTCTCACTTCTCCCTTATTTTTTTAGGGGCAGAAAAATAAGTGCATCAGGCTGCCCTAGCTCCCATGTTACATAGCTCACTAGCTTCAGCACAGCTTGAGGGCAGCACTTTCCAGGTTCTTCAAATCCCAGCAACTTCCAGCTGCACTTAGCCTCCAAGGCACTTTTGGAAGCATCAAGTGAAGATGATGTCTCTGTTTTGGGCAGCAATTTGTCTACACTCTACCACAGCAGAGTCCCATGGGTTGGGACTTGTGGGCTCCACAGCCAAGCAGGACACAGCTTGTGCACCCTTTGCTGGTCTACAGACAATAGCAGGCCATTCATCTCCACACTTATCCCCAGGTGGCTGATGGCCATCATTGTTGGTCACCTCCTAAGGTTGTACTGAAGAGACRGGTTATTAAATCCGTCAAATTTAAGGACAAAAGAGATTTTTGAGATGCAGGTACAACATTTAAAGGACACACTCATAGAGCAGCACAACAAGYTTTGAAGGGCAGTCATGGAGCAGCACAACAAGCTTGCAACATCTCTGCTGATGGTGCAGTTTAGGAGAACAATCTGCTCATCTTTCTGCCTGCCCAGCATCTTAGTACAGAAACAAAAGTTACTAGTTTTTAGAATAAACCCACCAAGAACAATTCCTGCAAAACCCTGGCTGAAGTCTTGCTGATAACATCTATGTAAAAGTGAAATAAATTAGTAACAGGATGTCATTTTTCTTGTTTCCCAAAATCTTAATGAAACACACCCTTCCAGGCATTTCCAGAGGTCATGTAAGGTCTCATCCAATTCCACAAACAGAAACCCACAGATGGTCTTTGAAGCAGAGAGGAGGCGAATAATCATAATAAGAGCATCACGTTTAATACTGTGCTGCTGGATTTTCTAGGTCTTTACCCCAAATCTTTGCTGTTAGCTTAGCAGGAGATGACACTCGGGCAGCATTTTCTGCTCATCAAAACAGATCCAAAGTCTTGCTACCGTCACTAAAAGGTTAGCTCCAAATAARTACTATTTTGACCAGCTGGCTGGCCTGACTCATGATCCAGGGGGCTCAGAYAGAAAAATAAGAACTAACTATATTGCCTAGTGCTTCTAACACTTGCTCTTGAGCGCATCACCATTTGGGCCAGAACAAGGTCCCAGAGGGCCTGACCTGCGCACACACGCAGCCAGGTCCTCCACGTTGGACGGGGTTGACATGCACCTTCTCCTGGACCTCTCTTACATGGTGTCTCTCTCAACAGCCCTCCCAACATTTTAGCCTTGTGACTTGCACAGCTAGGCGCAAGCAGGACCCAATACATATTTTAGGAAAACATGTGGAAATCTGAAYTATCCATGTGTTCAGTGGGTGATTTTATATATACATATATAAATAAAATGGATATATATATATATATATGCACGGATATATATATATGCACGTAAAGCTTATCAGCTTTGCAAGCTCAACCTGCCTTTCACTGACGATGCTAAAAATATGCTAAAAAAAGCTGCCACTATACATAGCACCAAAWATAGGCTTTAATTCAAGATTTTGCCTGCACGCTGTGGTTATTATAAATATGAAAAATCTGAACAGCTTGGAGTTAGGCTTCGGAGGTTTTGTCTCTTTTAAAAATAAGATGATTGTCAGGCATAACCACAGTAAAGGCCATAAATACACAGGCTCTTCATTCCGCAGCTAAATCACGCCCCACTACAGGCAGGAATATAGTGCTCCTTTGGCAAGAGCAGGATTTAGGAAGTAAAGTACTATTTCTTACTGGGAAAGGACTGTGAAGGTTTTTATAGGCAGAACTACCAGCAGCAGGCTGGGAGACAACCCAGCCTCTTGGTAAAAAAACGGACAAGATAAAATGAGCTGTGAAGATCAACTCTGGGAAACACATTCCCCAGGTAGCGTCATTGCTGGCAACATCCCGTCAAGCATGGAATAAATATAGTAGCTGCACGTTCCCTTGGAAATAAAACAATGGCTAGAAATGCTTTGCATTGGTGGGAGAAGCTGAGAAGGTCCGTGCTGGTGTCCAACGYTGTGATGAAAGCAGGCATGGTGGCAGCAGCATCGGTGCCTTCATGGTGTGTGGGTAGGTTGGCTGCGTACGAGACAGTGAGAAATAACAAGAGGACCAAGTGTCTCCACCCTCAGCCTTACAGGACACAGAGGAACCGTGTTGGTACAACGCTGTGGGCAGGAAACACTCACCCATTGCCTGCTGTGATGCTCAGCAGCAAGTTCAACCAGAAAGCCCCATGCAAGGGCTTCCAGGGCCCCAACACTGAACTGCCTGGGAAGCTTTGAGGGATCCAACAGAGGGGCTGGCACCAGGTGCTACACCTTCCCCCCTGTTCCCCTGCCCACATCTGTCACCCGTCTGAAAACCCTTCAGACAGTCATATTCCCCTCAAAAAAACATCAGGAACAAAACAGCTCTTCTATCTGAGACCAGAAAAGCTTGCAGTCAGACCTAGTCTGTGGGTATTCTAAAGATAAAACTGGAAAGCCTTTCAGTAGAGATTTTTTTTTGCTCTTTAAAAGCAGATCCTCCATTTCACAAGCAGCCAGCAGAGGGCACAGAAAGACTGCAGTGAAGATCGCTCTGCAACAGCAACAGGAGGGACTGCAAGGGAGCAGTATCCCAATAGCGCAACTTTTCCTTGGCTCATTCCGAGGAGAAGCATCAAAAACCCAGGAGAAGGCGCCAACTGCAGACCAGCTTCTGTGGGAGCCCAGCTGCCTGTCCGACTAAGCATGAGGCCTCCTCAATGAGCTAGGTGTCTTTTCCTCTTTCTACACCCTCATCAAGACTAGAATCYTATTGAGCTGTTACTTGCCCGTAACAGCATAAAATATTTTATAATTTTATAATTTAAAGTTATTTTTAAGGAGGATGCTACTAAAGCAAGAAACAGCAGGATTAACTGAAGAGCGTAGTCAAATGGAGATTCYACCATTGCACTCTACCATCCTCCTCCTCATACACCTCCATCTCCTACCAGGCCGGGTCAAGGAGCCCCCGTGAGAAGCAAGGCCTTTGCTCTCTCTGTAGAAGATTGTGTAGGTTGCCTTATACAACATCTGCAGGGTTTATTTCTGCTCTCTAGGCACATGTGGAAGCTGCTGGACCCCTTACAGCAGGTACCAGCCAAGCCACCCCAAAACAGGAGGAGTGCCCAAGGTCACAGCTAGCATCACTGCTAGTTGTCCCTGTTCCTGCTCCTCCTCCTCTGTCCYGATCTGGAGTTGCTCCAGGCTCACCTCTCCTAGACCACCAGTCACCCCCCGATTCTCTCGTTGCACCCAACAGGAAGGTCAGCGAGGCTTCCTGACCCTATTTTCCCTGCTTTGCTCAATACACTCATGCCTATGTTATTTCGCTCCTGCCCAGCAGTTGTTCAGGTTGGCCCCTGAGGGACAACATGACATGCCACCTTAATTCAAATCCATCCTAAAAACATTGCTGCTCACAGGCCACAAGAAGGGTGCAACTGCTACTCACCCCATTTCATAAGTGCCTGCAGCTACAMCAWRAKMWYKMRWKMTYWTGKTGTATCACTCAAAATGGAGAAAAAAAATCCAGGAATAACTMACAATGGTGCTGCCCAGTTTAGCCAAGAGTCACAAGTTCAGACTATTTTCCCTTCAGTATTTCTAATCTGCTGCCAATTTTCAAACACTTCCCCTCTTGGCTCAGAAGTTGCCACGACCCCTTTCCCAACAGGGAACAATGTCATCACCCCTGCAACATCTCTGGGCTTTCCAAGCCCAAAAGGGAAGGAGAAAGTTTCTCCATGACTTGACCAAATTTCCCTACCTGGCACCTCAAAAAAATAGGAAGATAGGAAAAAAAAGGTCACCTTTTGAGCCTTTGCTAACCTGCAGGATCCAGGAGAGAACAGCTGGGCTTCAAGCTTCTTTCTACCATGGCTTGTCCACAAACCTGTACTGCTTCTACAGCTCGCACAGAGTGACCTGAGCTTCAACAGACCCTTTGGTGACTGAACTGAGCACAAAACTGCCTCCCTCATGAGAAACGAGGTTGGGACACATTGGCCACTGACAAGGAATAGGCTCATATGACTGCTCTGAGGTACATGCTTGACGGGCTCAGAGTTAACAGCGGAGAGACTACTTGTTTCAGGAGGCCTTTGCTCATCCCACACATTTGCCTCTCTCATTTGTGTGACTTCTGAGCTTTCCTAGTACTACAAGCTGGACCACATACATTTGTAAGATCTAGAACCCGGCCCAAGACACAATGTCCACTTTGACAATGCTAAAGGCTTTARAAAGCTTGCTTGAAGGAATGCATTGCAGGAACAAACTGCAGTTCTTAGTGCCACAATTTTCAAAGGGATTGAACGGATTAAGCAACCACCATTACCCACCTTTCAGTTAGGGCTGCATATTTAACTTCCCCAAAGGTGATGGCATTTTGTGCAGCCAGACACAAGACAGCCCTGACCAGACCTCAGCCAGCACGCAGTGGTGTCAGCAAGGCATTTGGTCACACCACATACCAGAGCTTTCTGTCACAGGCTCAACACCAAACTAATGAGGTCACACAGTTGCTGACAGGCTTACAGGATGGAGAAAGCTTACTCCAGTGTGCCAGAGAAACGATCTGATGAGCTCTACAAGACATGGGACATCTTTCTTTTCTTGTACTACCTGTCAGGACCCTGACACATGACTGTGATCCTAGGTGCTGTGGGATAACAAGTCTCACTTAAGAGATATCAATTATGGCCASTGCTGCTTTCCTAAGTACCCAAGGACACAAGGATCACTGCGATAGCTGCTTATCCAAATGCTTTAAAATTATGGACTTGCCAAAAGTGCTTTTGTTCCTGGTTTCCTCATCAAATAAAGTAAATACACAAGGCAAAGCAAGAATAAAGATAGCATCTGAAAATAATGTTCTGCTCCAGCTTTCYTCTAGGTGCTTTGTTATAAACGACACAGACAAACAATCGGAGCAGGAGCAGCTCTTATAGTTTGTTAGCAGCTCGAGATATGTCAGCTAAAAGGCTCCTCTTGGTCTGATACAAAACTTGTGTATCTACTGCCATCATTTATATGACAGTCTAATTAACTGAAAATCCCAATGAGATGCATGTGAAAATACTTTCAAGTGAAAAATACCTTCACAAGAGATACCACAATAAAAGTATGGTCTTATTGCTAGCATAACAGTGGGGATTACTCATACCTTCCCATTGTTGAGCTTGCCAAAGGAGACAATTGTGCAGACGTTCATTTGGAACGGGCGGCGYGCTTCGTTGCAGTTAAAGTCATCCTCGCCATCAGGGAGCTCTGCAGAACTTAGTTCTACAGGTGAACTTGTTCCATGCTTTTTGACAGGGTAATCAGTCTGCTCTAAAACTTGTTCTTTAACTGCTGCACGTTTTAAAGAAATCACCGCAGAAAAGTTATGGTGAGCAGCTGGAGAACTGCCCGGGTCCTCAGCACCCAGATTATTCACAGAAAGATCTTGAGAACATGACAGCTCCATGCCCAAGTCCTGTGCCTCTTGTAGAGTACTGCTTGTATCCTCAACCTCCAGTTCATCTGTAGACAAGTCTCCCAAATATAACTCAGTATTCCTAAGGTCCTGCATATCCAAGTCTGTCTTTGAAAGCTCTCGAGCCTCTGCTGGAGAGCAACCCGTGTCTTTGGTATCCTCTAGAGCACAATCCACATTCTCATTACCTACTTTAGTCAGCGTCATGCATGGAAATTGTGGCAGAGTCTCAGAGGGGTCTTGAGTAAAAGAGTCATCTGGGAGCTCTGGCAGGGGGGAGAYGGATGGTTCTGGCCCAAAGGGAGAAAGGGACATTTCATTAAAACTATCATTCTCACTGCCCAGGGCACAACAGCCAATTTCTTGTGATACCTGCAGGTTTTTGCAACGCTGCGCAGTTTCCTTTCCCATTGAACTCTCAGAGCTCTGATTATCCCAGATCCCTGAATCCGGAGACTGCAGAGATGCTCCTGTGCTGCAGAAAACCCTTGTGTTCTCATTCTCGATCACCAAGGCCTCTTTGTGGGAGGTGGCATCCTGCCTCCGGCTTTTGAAACTGGACTGAGGTCTTCTCTCGTCTGGTGAAAACGCCCTTGAAGAGCCTCGCAACTTCCTAGCTGCCTCAGCAACACTGTTAAAGAACCTCACAACGCCCCCAAAGTGAGTGGCTTTGGTGGCGCCGTTTGATTTTTTCCGCTGGCTAAGATTCCCCTCACATCTCGTATCAAAGTCCAAATAAGAAGCAGAATTATCAGTTATACTTTCTAAGTTCTGGAAATTGGTTTCAACCCTTTGATCTGGAGGCTTTGAATTATCTTTGCTAGTTAATGAAATTCCTTTCAGATAGCTCCAAACATCAGAGCTCTTCCCCCTCCTGCTCTCCTGTGGGAGCACGATACACCTCTTTTGATTGTCCCCTTCCGTAATTGCAGAACTCTTAAAGTTCTCCAGATTCAAAGACTCGCTCTTCCTAACTGGTATTTTATGGCAGTTACTGTCATTATCTTCACTCTGTAATCTGACACTAATATCCCTGAGCCATTTATTTTCATTGGCATCAATTTCAGGAATGCTGATATTCAGCTCTACATCTTCAAAAGAGGAATCCAAATCATCAATGTACCCTGCGTACGAGTGGCGGGAAGGCCTCTGATTGTCCCCCAGCTTCTTAATCCTGTAGACTGCTCTTTGGCCACTGCCATGATGGTCCTCCTCAGGGGCACAAGCAACCTGAACCTTGGAGGCTCTCAGCTCTACATTCTTAGACATGCTGGAGGTCCTTAGCTTTCTCAAGGACCTCACCCTGTCCATGAAGGTAGTTTTTTTTTCTTCTGGGGCCTCAGTGGTAACTCCAAGCAGGATCATGGACTGGGGTCTTTTGTTATTCATGGAGGGTCCTTTCCTCCGACTAACGAAATTCCAGATCCGGCTGCCCTTCGCCTTTTTCTTATACCTGGGCCCTTCTTCCTGTCCATTCTGGACTGTGCCACTGGATGTGTAGTGCTCATCATCGCAGATCTCCAGTGCATCCGTGCTGCCTTCCTCCATGTTTGCTTGGAAAACCTGGTTTGCATATCCATTTGGCACTATCTCTGGACCAGAGTGCTTGTAGCCCTCTCCAACTTCCATATCTCCGGCTGGTTAGCTAATATCAGGTGTCACAGCTCCATGGTCTTCAGCTTGTTTTCTCCATAAGACCTAAGGAGGGAAAAAAAAAAAAAAAAAAGCAGGCAATTAAAAGATTTTTTTTTTCCCCCCCATAAGAAACACTTTTTTAAATCAAAGGTCAAATCTCATCCTAAGGACAGCTGTGGTGGCTTTGCTACCGATTTCAACAAGGCTGAGATTTTGCTCCCAGACTGTATAAAGTTCAAAGCCACTCAAATCTGATTTAAATGACTGAAGCTTGAGTAACCGCAAATAAACTTCCTGCATTAATGAAGTTACCACAAAGTATACACCGATTACTATAAATCACATCTTGGTCTTACACATCACTAGGACTCCGAATACATCAGAGTGCATGACAGGGAGGGAAAGAGGAAATTACAGTCAAATGTCCCCGTGCACGTAACTGTCATCTTCGCTAACCCCATCTGCCAGAACTAACAATGCTCTCCTGCTGAGCTCAGTCTCCTTGGGCAGGCATTCAAAGGAAAGCCAGGATGAGCCTTTTCCTGGAACCGAGGCARTTTCAGAATATTTCAATACCTGAAAATCTATGGTATCCATGCCAGGTTTTTCCACTCTATATGTGACAGCAGCACGGGAATCCCTCGCTGGGAAAGGGCTGCTGACCAAAGGCTGCAGGGCAATCACTCAGCCCTAGGCAAAATACATATATCCCCCTCAAGCAAGTTCCAGCCTAGGGAACAACAGTAAAACCATCGGTACATCACACACCAGCAATGGAACCCCCYCATGCCCCTTCTGGGAATACATTTGAATTCCTGTTCATACTGATCCTAAACTTTCCTTCCCAGCATTATGCATCTCAGGGTGGCCCTGGGTTCACTGTCTCCCCAAGCAGCATGCACAACATGCACCGAAAAGGGTTAAATCACCTGAATTCCCTATCCCACCCAGAAGAGGAACATGAGAGTAAGACTAGGGACAAGAAAGGGTTTTCACATTTCTGTCACACCTTCACACCTATTTTCAGTGACTGAAGCTCACCAAGACCTCTGCACATGGCAGAAGCACTGAAGACTCAGAGTACATCCAAGTGAGGTTGAAACCCTTCGCAGAAACATCCTACCACCCTGCTTCTATCCAAACTGCATCCATCTGGCTTTCACTGCAGCTATGACACACAGACCACCCCTTTTTTGTTGTTTGTTTTGGGTTTTTGTTTGTTTGTTTTGGCAACAGTAACAAAAAACAGGCCCTGCTGACAAGCAGGGACCCGGCCACAGCCCTTTCGAAGAGGAAACAGCCAGTAGTGCCCATTCCTTGTTCAGGTCTGCAAGGYTGGTTGAGGTGCATCAATTTGCCCCAAAATATCAGTGTGCATTTGCTGCTATGAAACACCTAACGCCTCTTCTGGTTAGGAAACCAGTATCCCATACCACTGGGAGAGCTGCCACAGTACAGCCCTTCCACATTACAGAAACTACTCTGGCCTCTACCTGCTCTCTGCACCTTGACCTGAGACCTTGTTTTTCTTGCAGCAGAAAGAGTACCCCTTAATTCTCAAAATTCCCCTTTTCCGAGTAACTGAGGTAGACAGGTAGGTTGGGACTGCACAAAATCCAACTAACTGGCACCAGTCATGTTACACAAACCCGTGCGTCTATGGCCACAATCCTCCTCCAAATTCCTCACATTTTTTTCAGAGTATCCAAATCTTCAAGAAAGCAGTGGGCACTTTGTAGCTCATTCACGATTGCCTAACATTTCCTTGGCAACAAGGCATTTTTGACACAAGACAGGCGGAGGTGATATCAATCTGGCTACTCTTAAACGCACTTTAGCAGATGGAAACAACAGCAGAAATAACCCTGCAGGGCAAGGTAATGTCCACTTCAGTTAACAGTTTCTCTGGACTTAGAGAATGCTGGATCAGGCCCAAGCATCCAGGCCTGTTTGTTCCAAATGACCCTGCAGGAACCCTTGCTTTACTTGGGCAACATGGTTCTCCTTGAGGCAGCCTGCAGATTCCCATAGCCATTTTCCAGGTGTTATCCACATCTTCTATTATTCTGTAGCAGAATAAGGGTATCCTAAAGAAATATCCAAAGAAAGCAGGACAGTGAGGTTGGCTAGCAAAGATGCACAAATCATAAAAGGTCTCCTGACYCAGGTAGAGCTTAGCTGGGTCAACAGATCCCAAACATTGTATTATAATAATAATAATTTAAAACTAGGCAATTCCAGCCATTTTCAAGGCTGGTAGGAAACAACTGCAGAGCAATATTTTGTGTTATAACAGCTCCTGGGCAAAGAGTGGAGATGTTTGCTGCTATAAAGTCAAAAAATGACATGTTATAACACTTAGCTGTCAGAATCTCCTTCTGGAGAGTGGACACACAGAAGAGTTTCCAGGTTAAATATTTGGAGGGACTCTCACAATCCCATCAGCTTTAAAAATTCAACTGAACCATGACTTCCTATAGGARATTATAAGGAAACATGGAGCACAGATGACCAAACCCAAGATCTGCTGGAGCTGTGTTCATGAGGAATACATGACAAAAAGAGAGGGTTGGGGGCTAACTTCTTTATTAGACTGAAGCTTTATTTTTAATTGCAATAGATAATAAGCATTCCTACTTAGATGTTACAATAGGAGCTTTCTAGAGTCACTTCTCTGAAGACCAACCACACGTAAATATCCTGAGCAAACCAATTTCTGCCCTTCACTAATAACCTGACCTCAGCAACACTGTCAGAGGCAGGGTCTGATCAGCACCACTGACACAACCATCTTTTTCTTCTTTACCTGCCAACCTGTCACACCAAGGCACTCACCAAGAGCAGCCTCCTCTCCATGTCCCCGTGATCAACTCCCAAAAGTCTCTGCCCCTGTGCACTGGCCAGGTCCCGARTTTGCATTGCTTGAGTGCACCGAGACCATTGCCTGCTAAAGCCACCAGGAAGCTGGCCCTCACTTTCTCCACCACCTGCTCCAGACATGTTGAGGATCATATGTTGTTCCAGAAGGCCTAAAGGACCAGCACCAAAACAAGAACAGCAGGAACTCACCCGGGATGGAAGCTAGGTGCCTTTATCTACCAGGTACAGGGGGGCACAGCGATTGCATCCCTTGTCCAGACACACATCCCCAAGCAACTTGCACAAGCAACATCCAAGCCAATTCCCTGCCTCTGCTCAGGCTTGGGGCAGCTCTCAGAGGCCCTTAGGACACCTCTAACCTCTGGCCAGCAATAAACTCACTCAGCCTTCGAGGATGGAGCGCRCCGAGGCGCTGCCGACGCGCGCGCGCCGATTTGGGATGCGGCGCCCGGCGAGGCAGCACCGGGAGCTGCAGCGGGCCAGGGCCCCCAGGGACACGCGCTTCCAGGCGGCTCTTCCTCCGCAGAGCATGAAATAACAAACAACCYGGAGCCTTTGGCCATTGTTTGCCCGGGAAAGGGGGGCGGCGGGGCCGGGGCACRCGGCGGAGTCGGCTCTAGGCACGGCCGAGCTACGGAAGTCCTGCCCGAGCTTCAGTGTATCCGCTCCACTGCGGGGGGAGGCAGGAAGGGGAGAAAATAGCAAACAAATGAGCMTGTAGCCCTTGAGGGAAACCTGTCTGCTCCAGGAGAGCGCACTCGGCCCCGGAGCACAGCGCCTCTCGCCATACAAAAGAAAAAGAGGAAAGAAAACCCCGCCAGTCCTTCCGTTGCCATGTTCTACTGGGGAAAAATGGGAGGAAACAGATGTCAGGCTCCACAGCGTCAGGAAATTCTCTCTCTCAAGCGGGTATGGCTACCTCTGTGTATTTAGGTCAAGCAAGCGGCTGGAGAAGCGTGACTTCTCCTTGGTGCTTAGGGCTCAGCAGACACTGCTTCGGTCTTGCTGGGACCACGCTGAGGGAATAGCCATGAGCTGCAGCCTGGCACTCCCGGAGGTCCCCGTGACAGAGTCACCAGGCCAGGAAGCACTGCGGTGCTCCGGTCCCTCCGGACACACGGCATCGCATCCACAGGACGAGGTGGACTCCTTGTTTCTCTGCTTCAGCCCATRCATATAGTTAATTTTTAGATGAAGGTGGAAGGAACAAGGACAAGAGATGTAGGTGAAACATCTGCTAAAAGGATCTGCAGGCCTCCGAGCAAGCGCTGTTCCGACTTTCCGGTGCTGGCTCCCCAAGGAGGGCTGAGCAAGTGCCCATAGGAAGTGACCACAGAATTTAACCATGATTTCACATGCTCTGCAAAACACGATACACGGGAAGTGAAAAAATCTCTCCTTAGGAGCAGGAGATGGCCAGACGGACAGGAGATCAGCTTGAATCTCATTGCAATCAGCAGGGGCCAGGAATTACTCAAGCATCAAGCAACAACTCGGCAGCACAAGTCAACCTGAGGCAATGGTTTATCACTGATGACCRCTACCAGAAGACTTGACTCCTCTCACACGTCCACCACTATGGCAATGCCACCGTTGATCATGGCAACAGACTGTCAGAAAAACGACTGCAGAGCAAACGGTGTCCTGACACAACCCAGTTCACTCACCAGCACCACTCACGTTCAATACCCTTCCCATTAGGAGGATTCACTCCAGAAGGGCAAAAAGAGCTCCTGTACTGACTGAAAGCAATTCCAGCCGCACAAATAGCATGCGTTTCCCACCACCTACATGGCACACTACATTCCCAAGCATTTGTTACAACAGAATTTTCAGTGTTTTGCCCATAAAATATGGCACAGGTGTTCCAAAGCTGTATGCATAGCCAACTGCACTCCGCAGAGCTGGAGCTACAGCGGCACATATCTGCCCGACATGGTTTTCATTAGTTTAAGCCAAAGCTTTTACAGCACTAAGACTGAATTTGTGTTTCTGTTAATTCAATATTCCCTGGGCGGATGGATGGATGGATGCACAGACAGATCGTGCCGCCAGCGTATTCATAAAGACGGAACTTCAAACTTCAGTTTGAGTAGATCAGCTCACTCATGTATAATTTAAACATTACTTCCTTCCCATTTCAGGGAGCTTTAAAGTCTGTGCAATGGTTAAACACAATGAAATTAGACCAGGCGACTCATTTTGCCTACAGCCAGGAGACATGGAGTTGTTCAACTGCATCTGTCAGATAAACTGGACTGGGGTTTTTGCTGCCAAGGGTGGGACCAGCTCATTTCAGACATAAGCAGCTCCATAGTCAGAGCTCTATGGACAGGATTATTTGGTGTGGTGCCAAGAGAGGTCCTGGGCCATGCTCATTATCTGCACTTGGCCCCACATCGTACTTGGCAGTTCTTTGCCCTAAAATCTTGTGGCAAACACTTTGCTCATCTCCCCAGTGTCAGCATAGGAAACCAGTGGCAGACAACTGCCCAGGCACCCACCACCTCAGAGGTCTACTCTGGGCCACAGTCTCTCCTCAGAGGCAAGCAGAGATTCCTTGGGAACTTTACAGCTGTGACATCCATCAGCAGAGAGGCCCTTAAACCCATTTTTCCAAAAGCCTTAAAGCCAAAATGTCCAGCCATCTGCTGTCTTCACTAAGAGCCCAAATCAGCAACCAGCCTTTAATTGTTTATAACTCAAGACAAAGATAGTGTCTAAATAATTGTCTATTGTATCCCAAAGACAGCACAGGAAAACTCTTCCCCTAGCCTATGGGTCACACATGCTTCTGCCATAACCTCTGCTATAAATAACTTTGTGTTGAGCAAAGGTTTGTGCTCTTTGCAGAGCAGCGCAAGGCAGCCGCTGAGCTCCTATCAGCTCGAGCCACGAGCCATCCCCAGGGAGCGTATATCCTACCCTATTGTTCCTGCTAAAAGGTTTGAAAGAAATATTTTTTCCTTGCTCCTTTTGTTTAYGGAGTTTATTTATATTTCCTCTCTGACACGGAATTACTACTGGAAGAAGAACCTTCAGCATCGCAACAAGGTGTGGAGGGTCTCGTCTGCCAAGGCACTGCCACAGCTACAGTGCTTGCAACCCACGCTTCTGTGCCACAGTAGTTTGACACACTCAGCTCCAACGGGGAGCAGAGTGCCGGGTACTAACACTGGCCCCAAGTTCTCAAACAGAGATCGTTGCGGCTCACAGCARCTGCCCTCACCCAGGCATTTGCAAGAATCTTTTTGGCGTGATACATAGCAGCTCCATCATATCACCCTGGTGACATCAAAGAGCATCAAGCATGTTCCCAGCTGTCCCCTCCAAGTCCTATTTCTTCTTCCAGACAGCTATCAAGTGACTTATTCTTTTTAGGTTGGGATTTCCCCTGGATTTTCCCTGCCACATCCCTCTTTTCTTAATAGCGCCTTGAACAGAAGAACCAGTTTCATGGGCAGGATGCCATCATCTACCCATCAAACCAAAGACAGCACCGCATTGGGAGTACACGGTCCCATCAGGAACCACACTGGCAAAACTCCTCCCCACCAACTGCTTCATCACCATGCCACCCTGCTCCAAGGCTATCAGGTGAAACACAATGCATCTAAACATTGCTTCGGCAAAGTTTATCAACCACTGCTACCGTTAACAAATTAACCAGGAGCTTCTATGCTCCCAGGAACCATCGCTTCCTGTAGGTTTCCTCAGCAAACAGACCAAARGCATCTCCAGGTGTGAGAAAAGAACTGGAAGGCATTGACCTGGGATAGGTGCCTGCTCCCAGCTTTCCTGCAGCTGACACCTGAGTTGCTACGAGTCAGATGGCACAGTCTCAGTTTATAGCACAGTACTTGAAGGCAAAGGACAATGAAGGATGCTGCCTTTAAAACAATGACATAAAGCTGCTTGGCTGGGCCACTGATTTGCTGCCAGTTAGGGACAACCTCCATTTACCAAACAGAGCCCTTAATTTAAAAGTTGTGGGGTATCCTGACCAAGATGGGCCAAAGAGTGAACATTTTAAGACTGAAGCCCAGTGCATCAGATTTACAATCTCTGTTTCCTTGAATATCAATTTACTTAATTAGAAGTAAACTTTCCCACTGTCTTTAGAGACCATCTACCAAATTACAAAGTGCTGAGAAGTTTGTTGTCCCAAACTTGTCCAGAGCAACAGCTTGCATGCTGGGCATTTGGCACTACCACACTCAGGCAGGGCAGCCAGAAAGAGCTGGTTGCTCTTGCACAAAATTTTCTTCAGACACATGAAAAACACCATCCTGTGTTTCCTGAGGAACGTCATCACTGCTGGGTCCCTGCCCTCTGCAACTGGCTCCTTCCACCTGAGGACCACAGTGAGCTTTTGAACTTAAGACTCTGACATCTAATCTGATATTCACTTTGAGGTCATGAGGGCAGAAGTTCCCACGTCTCTGTCAACCCCACCGAAGCCTTGAGGTCCCTCCTAGACTTACAGGCATCCTCCTCTTGCCTCGCACCCCTACCCAGGATGAAATGACTTGCCCACTTSCTTCAACACCTCCTCAAAAATCCACATTCACATCCAGCATCATCACTCCCTGGTGCCTGCAACATCGTGGTAACTCTCAGCAGTCCTTTTCACAASTGTCTGGCTTTGGTGGTGACGTTGTGGGCATAGGTGTTCTCGTGTGCTCGTGAAGCTGGGTGACCTTGCACAGCTCATGGTCACCGCATGGGTGCYATTCCTCAAAACTGCTGCTCTTTCACGTCCGCCCGCCGTGCCAACCCAGAGCTGACACCGAGCTAATGAGCAGCTTCGTGGCTTCCCGCACAGCCCCAAGGACAGATCCCACACGGACAGCTGCACTTTCTTGCAAACGGGGCTTTTGCCTGCAAAAGCAGCCCGTCAGCTCGTATCGCTTACACAGCCCCGCTCGTGCCGGCCGTGCTGGGCGACGGCAGCAGGAGCCACGTCTGAGCACAGAGAAACAACATCACAGCCGATTAGCATCACCAGAGGATGCTTTTTCATCCCTGTGCTGTCCAGGGCCCTTCCATGTACTCCCAGCAGCTCCAAGCAGAGCCACGGACAGCTGCCTCTGCCTTCCCACGCTGTCCTCCACCCTGGTTGGTCTCTGTATCCGAGGGATCCTGACACCCTACACTTCGGCGTGGACATGGCCAAGGTTTTCCCTTCCATCCCCAGAGCACCACACCACATCAGCCCCATATCCCGGGCAAACCGACTTCTGCTCTCCCATCACCCTACAGAACAACGGCTGTAGTTTAAGGGGCCCTTTTGCATGGTAAAAAACTGAAGTTCCGCTCATGCCCAATACTCCAGTCACAATTCCCACGAGGGCACAGCGTCCACCCAAGAATGACGGCTGCTGACGAACCRGGCTGTGCGTCACACAGCAACACACCTACTGCTTGGGAAACCGGGGAGAGGTTTCTGCTGGCACACGCCCGCCTAGGCGCACGATAAGGCTCAAATCCCGCTTGGCCAGCGCCAGCGTTGGGGCGACTGCCCCGGGCTCCCCACCTGCGTGTGCGGGCACGCAGGGCAGGCCCRGCTCCAGGTCATCAGCTCTGCCAGCCGCTCGCGGCTCTTCCCAAAACCTGCCACGTTTTCCAGTTGCTACCGGAGTGCCAGAGGCTGAAAGCCTTGCTCGTTAAGGCAAAAAACACCAGGGCTCACAGCCTGGGCATTTAAGGCTTGTGACGTGCTATCATGATGCTTTTCCTTCCTGTAGCCTGAAAGGAACYGGCTCTCCCCCACACACACATATCACTCTCTTAAAATAAAAATCCATTAAGGGGGTCTATCCTTCCCATCCATTCTACCAGAGAAGAGGAACTCAACACCCAACTGTGGTCCCACTCAACCAGTTCAGCAATATAACAACACAGACTACGAAATGACTGTGCTGACATCAGGATAAAGATGATAATTATTTCCCACGGGGCTAGCGGGCCCAGGTGCAGCTTCCCACAACAGTGGTGATGCATCCTTCACCTTAGCGGCATGGGAAAAAGGACACTTTCTCCCCCACAGAAGGGACAAGAGATACACTTCATAGCATGGAGATCTCCAGCAGAGATCAGAGGCAAAGTTTGGTTCCCAAAGCAGCCTGGCRATATCTTCACATCCAGCAGGTGCCAGGTTTTAACCTTAATTTCGGGAACTGCAAACAAACAAAAGCGACAGGTCCCACCGAAGGCAAAGAGCTCCCCATGCACATGGGTGCTCCCAGACCAGCCCCAATTTCACAACCACCTGCAGCAAGAAAATCGAGAAAGCCAACGTCGTCAGCACAGCCATGGTAATCTCCTGCCACCCTTCCATCGCCACGTCTCAGAGCTGTCCTGGTGCACRCCCAGCCGTCGGTACCCATGGCAGCTGCGCGATGGCACGCATGCAGCAACGCACCCTGGCCAAGCTCAAGGCCCTGAGGTGGGAAACACGGGGAAGCACCTGCAACCCCAATTAAACACAGCCCTTCTGATCCTCATGCCAAAGGCTTACGCCCACATGTGGTTTGTTTTGAACCCTGGAAGAAGGCAGCATAAAACTTTCCCCCAGTGGGGGAAAAGCCACCGATCCCATCACAGCCTCCTGCTTCCTACGCCCCCAAGTCAACAGCAACGAAAGGGCAAAAGGAGGCAACCGCAATCAGCATCAGGTTTGGAGCATTTGTTTGTGGCATGCTTTGAATTGCTTCTGTCAGGGCAGAGCATCCCTTTCTCACACAGGCTGCTCTTTCGAAATGCAAGTATTAGAAGCTGGGTGAGTCATTACAGAGGGGAGGTCCACACGGGCCGGGCGGTTGGGTCCAACACCCCTCAGCCCAGGTCATGTGTCGAATGTGAAGCTCTGGCCCATCACTACAGCAAGGTGGCTGCAGCGCCTCCGGGTCACATCCRGCCCTCAACTTATCCCACTTGCACCATGGTCTGCCCGCACCCTCTGGAAATGGCAGGTCAAGCAGCATGAGGCCATAGCCCGCTTGTTACCACCACCAGACTGACACCAGGCTCCAAAGTGCTTTTCCTCACTGGACTCTTTGTGAAGAGCTTGTCCCAGCTTGCTACTCCTCTAGAAATTCATCCACACATCTTGGGAAACACTCACTGCCTGTCGCYTCTCTGAGAGGGCTAACCACATCTCCTAGGTGGCCACATCCTGACCGTCACAGCAGGCACRTTGCATCTTCTGCATTAAAACAACAACAACAAMAAAAATCAGATTTCCCTCTTAAATTTTCAAACATGGACTTACCTACCTAAATAGGTAACAGCAAGTGCTACATCACTGGGCAGAACCACAACCGAGTGGATGTGTTTTGATTTGGACAACAGTAGGTGCTTCAGAGGAAGAGACAAGAATTTCAGTAATGAATAATTACGAAATAACTTCTGTCTGGAAGAGAATTGCTTTCRTTTTTTTCAAATACAGACTGACTTATACCCTGAAATGCACTGATTGGTCTTCACTTTATACAAATATTTCTAATTCAACTTATCATCACAAGGTAAACTTCATAAAAYTTCAAAAGTTTATTTCTATTGCCTTGATTTGTTGCAACAATGCAGAACTGCAAACTAGAGAGATGCCCAATGACAAAGAGTTAAAGACAAAGAGGAGTCTGTGGTGCTGGAGGACCCTTCTGCAATTGCCAGAGTGGGTAGTCTCAGACCTGGCAGAAAGGTCACCTGGGGACAGAGTATCCGAGGACTTCCATGCTCCTCCCRTTTGGCTCCAGTTTAGTTTTAGTCCATTCACTCAAAAGGATTGAGAAAAAACAAGCAGAAGTGTTTTCAACATCTGTCTGCGTTGACATTAAAATATTTAAGGCTTGGCCTTAAAACCTTCCTAAGCAGTTTTGGAAAGCCAAATATGGCAGCAGCATCTCACCCAGGGAAACAAAACAGAGCTGATGAAGCTGCCCAAGCTGATGTTGTGGTTTCACAGRCAGTTGAAGGCAATATAATCAGCAAAGCCACTAATGAAAGCAGCCTTGCTCTTTGCTGCTCATCATCTCCATGCCCATGCCTTGCTCCTCCCACCAACACACAGCTGTGCACACAGTGAAAGAGGTGGAAGATGCAACCAGGATTAAAGCAAATTTAGCAGTGCTTATTGTTCTCTGGACACCTCACACATCATCATCTGCCCTGTCTCGCAGAAGACAGAAGTCAAAATGGTCAATAGGGACCTGCTGGACTCTGGCAGAAGTAGCTCCAGTTCCCATCAAATAGGAGGGAAGTACATCGGAGCATGCAAATACACCTMCAGGCTGTAGAGCTTCCCAGTGCTGATTTCCCTAGTTCTGCCAGAAAAGCTAAACATGCAGGAAAAGGAACGTGTCTGACCTTGCAAGGAGCACAAGGGATACACACAGCACAAGGATCCCACACACTTGTGGGATTGATCGTAAGTAAATATGAATTTAAAAATTTAAAAATAAATTTAGTAATTAAAAAATAAGCAAACCATCAACCCAGCATCCAGGCCACATTTGCAATGAGAACACCACGTGGGGCCTATTCAGTGGTAGAAGACAAAACTGGCAACAAGAACCACTGAAGGACTGAGCTTCAGCTGGAGAAGGACTCGCGCCTCTCCCCCAATCCCAGGTGGCTAGGAAGCCTGGCATCACCTCACTGGGACCTCATTGAGGGTTACCAAGGTCCAGCGTCCACCAGACACTTGGTTTGCTGCCATTTTGATACCTCCTCATGCCCTGATGACCTCCAAGGCCAAAGTCTTTTGCTCCCAACATCTCTTCAGCAACTCAATGGGACATGCTGCTTGAAGGAGACCAGGCCTTTGGGAGACTCTACAGGGGCTGTATTGGCATGTTCCTTCATCACCGCTATTCTTATAAAGCCTGACCCACACCATGTCCTGGGTTTCGTGCAATGGATATTCTTTGCATGCTCCTACCTTTCTACCTAAATATAGTCCATCCTATCCATAGGCAGTTGGCTCCCACTGGGGGAAGCTTAAGGGCTAAATAAGGTGGTAGAAAGTTATCCCGGGAACTGCRAAGCTGTCACCAGCCCTGGAGAAGCCAGTGGCCCTGTGAAAGCCTCTTATCGGTGAGGCCTGGAGGAGTAATAACAGGAAGAAATTGTTTGGGCAGGACTTACACCACGTAAACTCCCTGGCCACTGCTGGGTAGGATCCCACTGGAAATCCCACGCGTGCCGCAGTCCCTGCGGAGACACAAGCAGGAGCCAGTGCAAAACCACCCCAACACATCRAACCAGAAGCCACACAGCCTAGAAATGACTGTTGGCAACGTCTGGCTGTGGCTTTCGCTCACCAAGTATTTCACCACGGTGCTCAGCACCATGCCAGGGCGCTTCGGCAGGCTTGGATCCCGGCGTGCACCTGCGTAACACCAACGCTCACGAGAAGGGACCTGCCACCCGTTGCACATTGGGTCAGGCACAAAGATGAGAGGCAGTTTTGGAAGTGCTCTGCTGTGCTTTCCAGCCAGGCTCCGTGGTCTTCAGCATCTCGAGGAGATGCTGCTGATGGAGCCTTTCTAACACGAGATGCTCCTCGAGGGAGCAAGAAGCCACTCTGCTTCCTGCTGGTGTTTCTTCCGTCCCTCCATGTTCACCTTCAAAGATGTGCTCTTTTCTTAATTAAGATATTTCTATCTCTGCTTACTGCATTTTTCAGCAAACACGTCGTTCATTTTTCCAAAATCACTTTGAAAGAGGAACAGAAGCTGTTTCTAGTGTTTTTTGGTCCTAATGCTCATTACTTGCCTAAAACTACTGCTATTAAAATACAGAAAATAACAGCGTCTTCTTTTTTGCCGGGAGCATCTGCCCTTTCACTGCCTGCCAGTCCTCTGGGAAGCCCTATGTCAYAGACACACAAAAAGCTGAGCTGTTTTCAAGATAGAAAAGGCCACAAAAGAGCAGCTGAACCCGACTCAACCACAGGTGACTGTACCTCATCCCAGGTAACTGGGGATGCTTCAGGACCTCAGGTGAGGTGTCCTGGAGTTAACCCACTTGGACACATTTGGTCGCTTGCTGACGGATTCAGTAAGTGTCTTGCAAGGACCCAGAATGTTTGCAAAACTTATCAGCTGTTTAGACAGAATTTGGGGCCTTGGCTCCAGAGTTAGGCAGATACACAATGAATAGACCAGATTTTGAGGAATACTTTGGCTCTGGACAGCTGGATCTCCCAGTAGGAGATGGGCAACCAGAAGCAAAGGATTTTCATTTTCCCCATTTCTTCTATCAGTTGACCTAACTTCTCTTTGCCTCCATAGGCCCCAAGCAGCAGCTGCAGTGCCCACATTTGAGGTTGCTAACACATAATCCTGCATCCCAAGAGGCAGAGATGCTGCCACCACCGGCACCATGGGATACACCACAGCCCACCTACAAAAAACACCCAACTAGAAGGGACACACTGGCATGTTCAGATACAAAGATCAGAGCTTGGTCCTGAGGCTAGAGAAGGCCTCTGAGGTCGGGTTGGAACTGAGGAAGCGATGATGGACATGTATACACACAGAGGATGTTTGGAGAAAATGTGCTTGCTGAGACCTCAAGCAAGTTGAAAGCAATGGTGGTTTGCTTTAATTCGATCCAGCTGAAGCAGGGTAAGCAACAGGCAGCTCAGYACCCTGCTCAGGAGCAGGAAGATGAACTCCTGTGGTCAAAGAAGACTATATGCAGATGCAGGAAGACCCWCTTTTCAGAGAAGAGCAGAGAAACTACAGATGATAATATCAGCRCAGCATGAAACTCCTGGAGCTCAACCTACATTACTTAAGCTGTTTCTTGGAAGATATTTGGATACTTGCCTTTTGAAACAGCTGCATCAAAAGCTCCACCACCACTCAGCAGTTTTTCATTTCTAATGAACTTGTGATGATGGCCTATGGGCTGGAGAGAGACAGGCTGCTGGTGCCACCACACTCCTACACAGCTCAAAAATCCATTTTGTGTTGTGTGATGTGCAGCTGACTACTAGTTTTGGTGCCCTATGAGAAAGCCATTGCCCAGGCAAAGTCAAGGTTTGCCACAGAGGCTGTRGATGTCCAACACGCCTTGCTGCCTGTTTAGTTATCAAGCCAAGGCAACGCTGTTGAGCTCACAGCACTGAAACGCTCCACAACACTTGTAAAATGTCCCTCTGCAATGTCCCTCAATGGCCCCCTGGCAAATTTTAAGAGTTTTACACATTGCATACTGTAGAAGAAAACTATACTAAGACCATAATTTAATGGAGAATTAAGGAGAAATGCTAACAAATGCATGTTAGCCTTCACCATTCACACCTACACGCATTTTCTGATCCTTTCAGGTCAAACAATGCATCACATCTCCAAAATGAATTCGCACTAAAATCAGCAGTCAGGCAGGCCCCATCTGAAAGAGGAGCCCCAGCTCCTGAGGACCAAGTCACAGGAGATGCCAAGCCACCGTTCCACAACAATAACTCTGCTCAAAAACACAGGAACAGGCAGTCAAAAAAAAAAAAAAAAGAACACACACACACACCATTAAGCTACCTTCAGTGTTTTACTCTCCCCTTCTCTTTTTTAATCTGCATCATTTATGGCAGACTCAGAGACTCAGTAATTTTTATTAAATCACCTAATAATACTGGAAGTGTAAAAAAAAAAAAAATCAAGACAGCCTCTAAGGTCTCAAGAGCTTTTGAGAGACCCACCGGCAAAGCAAATAACACAAGGAGAAAGAACCGCTCCAGGTGTAACCAGGCTGCTGCAATTAGCTCAGTGGTTTTCGGCTGCTGCTCAGATGCCCAGGGTTTCAGAGACTACAGCCAAGAGTGCTGAAGATGATCACCCCAAGAACAAAGCAGGTCTCCCACTGAAGCTTCTTCCAGCATCAGCTGCCATTTCCCAGGACCCCGATACGGTGGAAGAAATGAAACCCCACAGAATAGGATGGTTGAGCACAATTAGACCTCAGGCAGCCAGAGGTGGGAGCAGGAGGGAGCATCTCCCCCTGAAGCGGAGCTGAAGCAAGGGCAATGCCGCAACCAGATGGAAGATCAACTTGTTGCCCCCGTGACTGGCAGTACCTGGCAGCACCAACTCTCCGGTGGGCGGCAATCCCCCCACGGCTCCCCGGAGCCGGCAGAGCTCCGSCGCTTCCGCCGTTCACACGCCTACGTGCGCCCGCTTCTCCCACGTCACGCGGGCGGCCAGACCTTCCCCGAGGATGCAGAACGTGACACCTCCTGCTCCTCCTTGCACAGGCCCCACGGAGAGGGCCTCGGGTCCCATCTCAGCCCATGCAGTTGCTYGCTCTTGCCTTAACCACCACAAATTAAATGAACTAATTGCACCTGCACATACAGATAAAGAAACAAGCTGGGGCAGCAGAAATGGGGCATTCCCAGCCTGTATCAAGTCTTTTGTCTCATCGGGGAGCAGAAGCTGCTCTGGGGCCCTCTGCACATGAGCAGGGGTGACCATTTCAGCTGCTGGTCTCTAGCCCCAGGGCAGGGCAAGCCCGTTTTGGCACACTCGCTTTTAGCTCCCCTGCTCAGCCCTGACACCACGCCAGAAGTGCCTGGCTGCCCATAAATACTCAATTCAAGCAGTTACAGCAAGTTTGGACCACTTCCCTAGCTGCCACTTCAGTAACCCACAACTCCATGCACCATTTCTGTGTTGTAGGGTTAAAACAAGGCAAGTGCCTTTTTTCTTCCCAAACCAGGAGGATTCGGCAAGCAGTCAGTGCCACAAGAAAAGTGCTGCTCCTCGTCCTAGGAGCAAGTTACAGGGAGGGGCAGGGTGTTATACAAGGGATTAATTACAGGATTTGGGAAGAGCTCATCTGTTAAAGGCCAAGGTGTAAAGCAAAAGCGCGGTGGTGGAGACGAACATGGCATCCAGCAGCACCCCTCCAGCCACATCCTGTAAACACAGGAGCAAGTCTGCACCGGGTTCCCCCGGCTGCTCAAATCCATAAGAACTGAACCATCCAAACCCCAAAACATTCATTACAGTCAAGGGAAATACTCTCCTGGACTTAAACACACTTTGAATCAGCCTCGGTGAGTAATGACCTAATTTGCAGGCAGTTCACACGAACGAGTGTCARGCACAAGCTGCTGAAATCAGATACAGCAAGAAATCAGACCGGGCTCTGGCCAGAATTTGGCCCAACACAGTAGCTACCCTGCTTAAGTTGTTACTTCTTCAGCAGCTGGACTCAGTGAGCAGAAAGTTGAGTTTGCCGGAGCTTCTGGGCACAGGGTCTTGCCAAAATCCTACAGACTTTGGTGTTTTGTATTCCCCATCAATTGAATTTGACTGCAAGCATCAGAAGCACCGGAGAGGGAAGGGCAGGAGGGGGAATCCCTCCTGGTTCTCCACTCACGGGAGCCCCGTAGAGTTTCCAGCCACCAAGAACACCCAGCAAATCCCGTCACCCGACAAAACTTTTTGTCCKGACGCTGCAAAAGTCACGGTGCCGGTAGCAGCAAGCTGAGCCCCCCAACACACACACACACCCTCTTGCCCGTCTTACCTTAGCACACGGCTTCGGGACAGCGCATGAAAAATCCGGGAGGAAAAGAAAAATATTCAAAAAAAAAAGTGCCTTGAAGTTGCAAAGTTTTAATAATAATAATAACAAGGTGCCCGACGGTGCAAGTTGCGGGGAGCACCAAGCGGCGGAGGGGAAGCGGCGCTGGGTGCGGGGCTCGGTCCCGCCGCGGCCGGCCGCGCTAGGGCCGCGGCGCCGGG
>NW_020455415.1:5409528-5451275 GCF_003342845.1 Nothoprocta perdicaria | reverse complement strand
AAGAAAAAAGGAAAAAGAGGAGGAAAGAAGGAAGCGGGACGTGCCGCGCCGGAGCCGCAGGGAGCCTCCCGCGGACGCGCCCCGTCGCCGCCGGCAGCAGCGCTTGCGCCGCCGCCCTGCGCGCAGCCTGCGCGGGCCGGGGGGGCCGCGCGGCCCGCAGCGCGCAAGGGGCGGCCGGCACCGCCGCCTCCCGCCTTGCGCGGGCCGGGGGGCCGCGGCAAAGGCGGCGCCCTCGGTTAACTCCTTTGGAGGCTCCGTGGGCTCCCTCGAGGGTGGAGGCGCCTACCCGGCTTCAGCCCGCGTCAGCCCGGCCAGCCTGAGCAGCCCCTTTGGCCCACGGCAGACCCAGCCTCAAGTGGGAACTTGACTTCGCCTCGCCCCTCACCAGGCACTGCGGGAGAAAAATAACTCCCTAGAAGCCCCAGCTTGACACACATAACGCACATAATGTATATTTGGCTTTAAAAGCAACACTAAGGCTCACCTTGCCTTTTGTCCCTGAGTCACCTCAATACATGAAGAAAAAAATACATATTTATATATCTCACAGTACCCCAAAACCCAGGGGTACCAATGCTGAGGTGCCCGTGCCAGGTTTGCCTTACCTGGGTCTACCAGAGGAGGTGCAAGAGYTCACATGGGTCCAGCTTGACGTCCTCACCAGAACCTCAGCAAAGAGCCCCCTGGGCTGGGCCCTTTGTTCCCCGGCTAAATCAGCACTAGACACTAGCCGTGCTAATTAGCCAAAGGGGCATTTCGTTAGGCTATTGGCTGCCCCTCTCTCCCAAATAATGTTTCCATGTTCACCAGCTGAAGCTGATTTAAAAAAAAAAAAAAAAAAATGAAAAAAAGAAAGAAATCACAATCACCTGGGTTCTAAATTCATAGCTAATCTGAAAAGCCACGGCTGCAAAGGCAGCCACCTTGGAAGAAAACCAGGACATCCTGACCAATAAAGTGACCCACAGAGAATAGGGGCCCAGTTCCAGCTCCACCAAAGATGATGGGACTTTTCCATAGGCTGCCATGAGAACTGGATCAGGGCTGCCCCTGCAGCAGCTCCCGATCTGCAGTGGTTGCTGAAATACGCCACATTCTGCAGCCTCTGCAGGAGGAGCGAGGCCCCTTGGCCAACCTCTGGCACCAGCCAAACCCTTCCCAGGTGCCAGCCACAGCCTTGAGCCTATGGTTGACCACAACAACTGCTGCCTTTCAACCCCCCAGTGCCCTGACTGCTCAAGGTGCCAAGTGCACCTCAGAGGTGTTAATTAAAGCTCATTAGCCAAACCTCATCCACCTGCATTCACTTTCCCTGCCCCTACACAGGACCTAGAGGATCAACCTTGGCCTCTAACCAGGAAGGTTCATCTTCCCTTGCTGCCCCTGGAGACAGGGCCTTTCCAATTGCCCTAGAAGGATGCATTCTGCTCTGGGGCCATCCAAACGTGACTCCTTTGAGATCCSCAAGGTGACTAAAGAAATAAAAGCGCTGAGGAATGAACAGTCTCTTGCAAATCCAAGCAAAGCCCCTGGAGCTACTTTTCCAGGTAGCAGCTCCAGCAGATGCCTAGAGGAGGGCCGCAGGTCCACAACCCTTGTCTTGGTGCTCTGCTGAGCATGATGTCTGCCCTGAACTCGGGGAGAAAAACAAGACCTGTGTTCTTTATCCAGACCGCCTGAACGGGTGCTACCGGTTTCTTTGGGAATCTTCCCTATTTGTGCTTCCCCTCCTAATTTATTCGGAGCACAAAGAGCCAGCACTATCGYGGTTTGTATCTCTTTTCATTTTCCAAATGATCTCGGGGGAGATGGGAGTTATCCTCCTTGCACTAAAGCCAGGCGTGAAGCTAGATTGAAGCTCCCCAAGGTGAAGACCAGGTTTTAGGCTGGATGGACAGCACCGTGCCCTGCCCCAGGACAGCAAGCCAGAGGTGCTGCCAAAATAAATACGGCAGATGCTCTCTGCTACCCATTCCCAAGCCCACCCGCCTCGGGAATGGGGGCCCTCTGTCCTCTTTCCTACCAAAAGCCAAGTCCCCAAATCCCTCCTCCTTCTTCCGAGCAGCTCAGCTGGTCCTCTATCAGTTCTTGCTCCAAAGTGATAATTCCACCTTGTTATTAACACACAATCATTTGCAGATTTTTTAAAGCACTTGCTTCTTTTTAACTCAAAAGGCAGCTTTTTGGGCAAGCTGGCAGGGGGCAGGAATAACCCTGGGGCTGGCTGCGCACCTTGGCCCTGCGCGTGGGAAAAGTGCCCGGCAYGGATGGCAGATCTGGCACCTGGAGAGCCTCAGCAAGAGAGTGCGGCTGGTTTTAAGGCTGGAAGAAGTTTTTTTATGATCACCCAGTCTGCCTTTCCTCACTGGAAAAGGAAGGAAAAGGAAGGAARAAGAAGGCAAAGGAAGGGAGCCGAGTACTCCAAGTACTGCGTGGGTCCCGCTGCTGGCTCTCCCTGCCATGTGCTTCCAAGTGTGGGAGGATCCTTGGTCCAAACTTGCTCCCCACAGTGCAGAGCTCAGGCTGTGCCTCCCACGGCACCCCCATCCCCCTCGCTGCGACAAACCRGATGGGTGTAATAATTAAGTTATTAAATGCACAGCTAGGGTGCTCAGCCTGGCTCTGGGTGACTCCTGCTTGTGAGTCTCCATAACGGGAATGACAGCCCCAGGAGCAGCTGCTTCGGGAGCCCTGTGGGATGTGCATAACACACAGCAGCAAGCAGGGAGAAGGAGCACAGAGCAGGACAGGTAGACACAGAAGTCATCGGTGACTGGCAGCAGAGCTGCTGGACAAGAGTCTATGAGGCCAAGGTTAAAAAATACATCCTTTACTTCATTTTCCATGTGTTTTGTTATTTATACCCATTTATCCAGCTAGTTCCATAGTTACTGGATGCTRCATAGATCCCTATGCACTGTCCCTCTCACCTGCATATCCTGGCCTTGTTTCCAGTATGACATTGAAAGCATCAKGAAGCTTTCAATACCTGAAATTTCTCTATATTTCTATATATATATCCATAACTCTTGCTCCTGCCTCACTCCAGGGTTCCCTYACATGTATGCTATTGCGGGAGCCTTTCCAAAGTACCAGGGCACCAGGCTGGGTGAGCTGGCCCTCAAGGAGAGAGGSAGAAGCACAGAGCCAGGTGCCTTATCCTGGAGACAGCCATGACCTACCTCCATGCCAGGCTCCCAGGAGCACACAGGGACCGTGCTTTGCCCGCACACAAAGTCTTCACAGAGGGGCTGGTCATGTCCCTGGCTGTGCCATGAGGAAGGGGCTTGGGACCCTTCAGGAAAGTGCCACATGGAACTTCCCGTTTTTTAACATATAACGGCCTCAAAAGCCAAAATTATAGTGGGGAAGTTCAACAGAAGGATGGCCCCAACCATTCCTTCTCTCTAGCCTCACAATCAGCCTGGAGAAACCAGTTGGAYAGGGAAACTCTGGGTGTGAGCAGGGAGGCTCCAGGCAGGGTGTGCTGCACGTGCAAGGCCACAGCCCTCGTGGCCCTGCCCGACCGCCCCAAGGGTCCCCGATCCCCTTTCTGCTCCTCAGGGACCTGCCACCCTCCTGGGCCAACTCTATTGATTTGCTGACCAGCTTTTACCCGTCACCTGGGTTCACACAGTGCTCCAAACCTGGCTATCCGTACGGTGCTTGTTTTCCTTCATTTATACTGGAAACTCATCCTTGCAGGGCAAGTGTACACCATGGTAGTGACAGCTGTAGGACAGTGCCCGAAGCTGCAGCATCTGGGAGCTGCCTTGACTGGGGGAAGAGACACCCTCCTTCTACATCAGTCACAGTGAGAACATTTCATCAAAGCCAAACAAAACCCAACCAAACAAAAAGAGTTGGTCGAACCACACCTCTGGGAAGCTACACATGGAAAAAGGGCAAGATGTATGCAGTGACATCAACCTCACTTCAAATGAGCATCAGTTTTGAGGCCAGGAGATAGAAGTTTAACTGCCAGACGCCATTCCTCACCTGTGTCACTGGTGGGGTTCAGCAGGAGCCCTTGGCCAATTGTGTCTCCTTTTGTTCAAGACTCCCTCCACCTCCTGCTCAGCCACCAATCTCCTCTCAGAGAATGGTCATTAATCACTCTGGTCCCGGGTTCCCATGTGGCTGCACCAACCCATCACTGAGAAAGTTGGCTCGGCCCAAGGGAAGAACCAGCTTTGCTGGGTCTGCAGCGCAAGAGACAGGATTGATGGTTTCACCTGGAAAAACTTTCCTGCTGAACCCTCCGTAGGAAAAAACAAGGGTTTTGCACAAGTCGGTCCAGAATTGCTTTCCAAGTATGCAATGCTGTGGCCCTGGTACAGGACACTGAGGTCACTTTATTCCAGCTTCAAAGCCAGTCATTTGTCCCAAAAATGCTGCTCAGGGACAGTTTTGTATTCATTACTTATTGCCTTAGTCACTGCAGCTAGTTCAAAGAAGCCAAGGAGGAAGTCTCTCCGAGATCCTGGAAAACTGTAGGAACATTATTATTTTTTTTTTCTTTAAAGGAAAAAGCTTCTGCCACAAACCCCTCTGGAACCAGGCCCTATCCCTGGAGTTGCAGCYTGAAGAGGCAGGTCCCCTGCCCTGGCCATCAGCAGCCTGTGACAGCTTCAAGTGACACTTGGAGCCCAACTGATGGGACCCCTGGAGTGACAGTTCCTGAAGCGTCCCACGATCTACCAGCATTCTTTTCCCCCAAAATAGCTCTCTCTTCTGCATGGATCTTTCGCCAGAGATGAATCTCTCCATGACTGAGCCTGAGGTTTGCGAATGTGTGTGATGCTCCTTGCTTTGTGGGGAGGTAGGATCTTATCACAGACCCCTTTCCTTCTGGGCACAGTGCTCTCATCTGCTCCAAGCTCCACAGACAGGGAGCTGAGGATGCTATCCCCCTCTCCAGTGATCAAAAATACATCCATGTAAATCAACCTTATACAGAGCTCAAGGTGAGAAAGAAGATCCTCAAGAAAGGCAGGCACGGTTAAAGAGGAAAACACCAACATGACTTATCCATACTTTCTGTAACCCCGAAGGGGTCACAGACGTTTCCTTCCTCACTAAAGCTTCTTTATTTACCTCTCTTGACCACAGTGAGATCCCTGTCCAGAAGTTCAGCATGCAGCTTCAAGAAGCCCTGACCTCACGTTACTTTGAGCTACTGTCAGGGAAGTTTACTATGAAAATCCTAAGGAAACAGCCCAACCACACAACAGTGCTACAAGGAACCCTCCAACAGCAGGGGACAACGCCTGGGAAAACCATCTCACATAATCCTTCCCAAGGTGCCCAAATAAGTAGTCACAGAACAAAAAYAACAGCAGTCTGCAGCCCTGCTCCGACGTTAGCGCTGCCCCGGGGCTGCAGGGACAGGGAAACACGTTACGGATGCAGAACATGAGCCCCAGGCCCGGGCTTCCCTCCAGGCATTTGAAGCTGGGTGGCTCTGTGCAGCCCTTTCTGCTGGCACCCTGCAGAGGGTAACATCATGCCAGTGAATAATCTATAGACACAGCCCAGAGAGTTCTCTCTTTTAGACTGGTTCATTCCTTCTTTTTTTAAGAAGAAACAATAAAAGAAAACTGCTATCCCCCTCCCCTGCACTTGGTTTCATTCCAGGCTTCATGTTTTTCCTGGTTTCTCACCAAGTAGTACTTCATTACTGGAAACAAATGATCCGTTGGAAAAGGGACACGAGCCCCCGGAATGTCCTCAGCACCRAAGCTGCATCCGTGTGTAATTTAGCTTCCTAAGGTTGCAGAAAAAASATAGGGAAAAAAAGATGTTTTGACGCAGTATGGTCGGGAGGTAGGAGATCAGATCAAACACCCTGATCAAAGTTAACATAACCTTGGATGTTGCTATTCAACTGCAACAACCTGGAGCAGAGAAGAAAGCTTCGTAGAGACACYAGGAACACACACAGGCACTGACATGCGCCTGCCTGTCTTCCCTCGCTAACACGCTCCTTGTACTTGAAAGCACAGCCTCTTCCTAGTGCCAGGATCACGAGACCTCTGCACGAACACGCCGGCAGGACTTACCGAGGAAGAATGTAGGGTGTAACCCCCAGGAGAGGGAGAAAATTGGTCTACGGAGGGTGGCAGGAGGAGGTGGTTGTTACAAAGCCCTCATTGTGCTGCATGGGGCACTCTGGGCAAAACCGGGGTGGAACCAAACACAGGGAAGTGGAGGCTGAATGTAAGGGAGAAGGAGCCCATGGCACCGAGCCGAACGTCAGCCTTCAAAGGGAAAAGGCAAATCCCTGCCTCTTGTATCATTTGAGAGAAGATTAACCACTGTGCAAGCCAGGACTCCAAGCTGGAGCCCTACCAAGGCAGCGGCACGGAGCCCAACCAAGAGCAGTTGGCCAAAGCAGAGGTGAGGCCAACCAGCACCCCAGCAGATGCTCTGAAGGAGAAATCTTACCTTTGGATCTGGTTGAAGGAGCCCCACTGCTGCTCCACAGCCTCCATGTTCTCTGCCCCACCACCCACCCTGGCTGCACCCAGCTTGTAGAGACGCTGGCCTGTAACCCAAATGCTAAGTAACACTCTGGATCCTGTCCCATGCATTTCCTAAGCTCAGGGAATATAAGGGAGTCTTCATCAGCCAGCTCTTGGAGTGAGAACAAACGCAACCAGTCTTGTGTGGTTTTATAAAGGATCAGTTTATTTATATGTTGGCGGGTCTTCGGCATCCTGCCCTTTTGACATCCCTTCTCCGAACRCAGTGGCTCACCCTTTAGCCTTCCACTTGCTGCAGCAGCCCATGGTGGTTATCTCTTCCTCCCATCAAGTCTCTAAACTTCCTGCTTGCTCCAGCTGTGGGGTGCCCTACTTGCTGACTAGAGCTTTTCCTTTGAGGATTGTTCAGACAAGAGAGAGCAAGTCACCTACCAGCCGTGAATCCGTGCCGAGCAACACGGGCTGACTCCAGACCTGCATCAGCCACAACGGACCATGCTGCGACCAGGCGATTTCCCCAGGATGGCCAGAGTCCTGGTGATGGGGTCCACASCAGGATGCAGCAAGGGCTGGTGGCTCCGTAAAGAGCAGAAACAAGCCACATGTGATAACATGGGGACCTCACTAGCCAGGGCCTCCTCCCAGAGTACCTGAACAAGGCAAGCASAGCAGGGATAGTAGCCAAGTTCAAGCAGGAGTGCAGAGCAGCAGGTAGATTCATGCTGATGAGACAGGTCAAGCCCAGAAGTCAGGATCAACAGGGCCATGACCAGGAAAAACTGCAAATGGAGGAGAGACAGACACTACTTTATCAGAGCTCAGACCCAACCAAAGACCCCAGGCTGAGTCAAACTGCTCTCCTGTGCCCATGGGCAAGCGGAGGCCCCAGGTGAGGCTGCTCAGGGCTATTACAGACAATTAGTGCTCTCAGGTGCCTGACAAACTGACTTCAAAGTGGTCATGCTGGAGGAGATATGACATAGCCAATATGGGTAAATAAAGATAATGGGAGTGGAGGCTCTGGGAGCTCCTGACCACTGCTGGGGCCACCCTCGTGGCTTACAGAGTCTCTGTGAGGGTGATGAGGGAGGGCAACATGGGGCATCACTGCCTTTGCTCTGGTCTGGCTGGCTGAATCTACACAGACTCCCTGGAGAAGYAAGCAAAGCCCAGAGAGAGGAGAAACAAAAGGACAGAACCAAAGGGCTCAAAGGTGCCTGGTCCTGCATGAGCGCAAGTTGGAGAAGCTCCATGGAGAAATCCTCCCTGTCAGTGCCCTGAGTCTCAGCTCTTGCAGGCTGGGCCAAGATGACTTGCCGAAACTGTGGAGGGTTTCAGGCCTCAGCTAAGCATTCTCCAGCAGGRCTCCATTTGCTGCAAGAAACAGGAATATCCAAAAAGAAAAGATCATAAATAAACAAGTTCTGTGAGGTCTGGCCTGTGTCAGATAGGCTTTGTTGCTTTCCTTCCACCTCAAGTGATTTCACCACGCTGAGTGTGCAATGAAATCCCTCTATTTATCTCACAGGATTTGTTTCCTCAAGTCTTGTTTTTCAAAGTCAGCCTTAATCACTTTTTAATCATATTTGATGCTTCTTTGCCTTTGGCATTCCTTAATCTCCAAGATGCTTCCCATGGAACAGCCATGTCTTTCATCCCTCCCAGGAGGGCTCCATCACGCAGGCTACAGGTCCCAATTAAATGAACATGTCCTTGGCATTACTGCATTCTCTGGCCTTGCAAAGCAACAGCAGAAGTTGATTGCTGCCTCTAGCTCTGTAACTATTGCTCAAAAGCCAAAGCAGCCAACAGAGGAGTCTTGACTGAAGCAAAATRCAGCTTGGTTTCTCTCATTCAATTGACTTTTCTCCTATGGTTGCTCTATTCCATGCAGTTTCTTCAAGAACTCCAACCCACACTCATTAGGTGGGTTACTCCTCACAGAGAGAGCACAGAGACACCAAGGTCCTTTTAATAATGAATGAGCTTGGTGTTTGCTAGTGTAACACAGCGAAAACTTGACTGAGCCAACACAAAGAGTGATTTGACTCCACTTCGGAGAGAAATAAGCACTAAATCAGTCATTTTAGCAGTAGATTTTTTTTCTTTTTGGCAAACTGCTACTTCTCATCTGTAATCAAGTAGCTACATCACAAGACAGTGACACATCCCTTGGCCTTTGCTCCCACTCATCATCACATCCCTGTAGAGAACCAGACAATTTTGTACTGCTGTCCTACCATGACACCTCACTAGCAACTGGTGACAACTAGCTCCTTGAGATTCTGCTCTTACAAACACATTTGTGGACATTTAGCCAGGGAAGATCTTAGGGCAGGATGCAGTGTTCAAATGCAATCAGCACTGCAAGATGGGTGGCAGCCAGGGTGTCGGTTAGAAATATCCATCCCTCTTCTTTGACACTTCTGCAGTTGTTGGTCTGTGGAAAAGGTGGTGCCATCCAGACAAAATTCTCACAGGTAATATTAGAGAGGGTCTAATCCAGACCCAAAGCAATAAAGTGCATTTTCTTACACTGATCTGAACTTGCTCATTCTCAATCCCTTCCTTTCATCTTTCAGGTCTTTCACGTGTTCATAGAAATTGCTGGATTAGGTCACTTAACTACAAGTGAAGCAGGATCTATCTCCAGCAGTGAGGCTCCCAAGCAGCTTTTAAGTTCATTTTCAAGGAAAATGGGAACATGCTGTGCTTACCTGTTGTTGTTGTACATTTCTCCTAAAGTGCATCCTACAAAACCTGCAATCCACAGATTTTGTGGACAAAATTAAGCTCAACAGGGACGGGCTATGAGGCAGTGTGGAGCTTCTTCCTACTCAAGGTGTTGCAATGCCTTTGCCACCCACAGAAGAACACAGCCACTTCTGAGGCAAGACTCAACAGGTACTGTGATGTTAGAGACATTGAACAGAGAAATGGGATGAGAAATGGGCCTTCTGAGATTGACAAATGCAGGAAGAGGGCAGGGTGAATGACAGAGCTCCTCGTAGTTGCACTCACTGGAGAAGTCCTCTGTCTGAAGGGATGCCCATATCCACCAGCACAGATGAGGCAACCAAAGACCCTTTCCTGCCATCACCATGAGCAGCTCAGGACTGACTGCATTATCCTTCTCCTTGATGTATGGCCACTCTTGAATCCTGTTCCTCTCTTAACTGGTATTTATGGTGGCAWTTCATTTGTGCTGAAGGACAGGAACCAAGTGACCGCCATTAAGCCCATGACTGATTATTTGCWCTTGATAGTTTCTAGACAGCAGATTAGTGGAACAATTACCCCAAAAAAAGAAAAAAGAAACCAGGATTAAAGCAAGATTGAAGAGAAAACTTGATGAGTTGGTGAGGCGGAATGCTGGGGAGCAGGAATCAGAGGTGTCCCCAGAGGACACAGAGCTCTCTCTTGCTTGCTTGATCTACAAAACCATTTAGAGCATCAAAAAAGGTTTACTTACCCAAACTTGCCCTGGTTTTTACAGACTCTCTTGGCTCCAGGATCACAGCTTGTGTCCTCTTCTGGTTCCCTCTGCTTTTGGGCTMTAGATCCTGCTTGTGGGCCTGGTTGAACCTAGGCTATGCTCAGGAGCTCTCATTCTCTTACAGAAAGGACAATGTGTGGCTGGTTAACACAGAGGCAGGAGGACTCCCAGTGATGAGATGCGGCTGGGTGATGGTTGCAGCGGGAGGCAGCGTGAGGCAGCTGGTGGGCAATGTTTGATAGCCCTCTCATGCTGTCCAGGTGCTGCAGATCAACAGCAGCACATCATGCAGGGCAGGGCTAACAGGGAGAAGCTCAACATTTCATCCCCTATGGCTTCTGAAGGCATGGGTTTTTTTTGTTTGTTTGGTTTTTTTTTGGGGGGGGGGGGGGAGGGGGAGGGTCATGATGAGCGCAATGAAAAAACAAGAGCAGGAGGAAATACATAAAAAGTTGGTGCCGAGGAGACTGCAACCTCTGTCCTCTTTCCGTTCTGCCTGTCAGCAACATCTACAGCTCCCCTGGGCACCCTCAGAGCAGCCTCTGATTTACCTGATGGCTCTGTCCCCCGCTTCTCCTGGCGGCTCCGGCGCTCTCCTCTCACCAGCAGGATGTCCCCAGCTCCGCCGCAGCCCACAGCCTTCCCCCCGGCAGCCGCCTCCTGCAGAGCCCCACCGAGAGCTCCGGCAAGGTGCAGTCAAGGAAATCCAATATCTGTTGTTATTATACAGCTAAGAGCGAAAGCTCAAGTGGCCCTGCCAGCACCAGACACCGAAACACAAACAGCTTTATCAAGGTACACTGGAGCGGTATAAATTCCTTGGCACAAAGGTGAGGCCAGCAAAGCGTGCAGGGGTAATCGCCAGGGCCAGATGTTTCTCACAGCAGAGAACTTTGTCCCTCGGGAAGCTGAAGCAGAGCAATGCAAAATATTCATGGCAAATTCCAGGCTGTGGAAAAGCAAAGTGCTGCCTCCTTGGAAAAATGCATTAAACCTGCCCCATTCCAGAGCAAAGCCAGAGCAAAGTTCTGAAAGGCTCTAGTTCTGCTCTAACAGTGGCCACCCCTCTGACTGTCCCTTATGGGAAGGCTTTGGTTACACTCCAGTTATTTGATGGTGGGATTGGAAGGAGTGAACCAAGACACAACGGGACCCTGGGTCCTAGAGCTGAGGTTAGCAAGACCACAGCAGGTCACACAGGACCATGTGTCTCTGGGAGTCTCAGGGAGGGCTCAGCTGAGCYTGGGCTCAGCTGCTTAGCCTAAAATGTCTTCTATGAAAGAAAAAGGGGGCAGGAAGGGGGAACACCAGCTGTTGGCACTAGCAGGTCACAGCTAGCAAAACAAGGCATTATTTGAGCTGGACTTGTAATTTTACACAATCCTTGAGATTTCTCCCTATGGTCTTTGGGAAGCTTTATTCCTATTTGCCCTTAGAAAGATCATCCAAGTGATGGTTTACAGAGTGAAGTGACTCACAGGAGGAAGGGACCAAAGGGAGCCTGTCTCTGCATCCCAGAACCCCAAGCTTGTSGGCAGGCTCTGCCAACAAGTAGCAGCATAGGAAAAAATACAAGATTCTCCGGAACCTTTAAACCTTCCCAAAATTTAAGGCAGACAAAAGCTAATTCATCCGGGCTGCATTCATCCCAGAAAAATATCTCAAAGAATGACGTTGTGCTCTTCTTGCTGACTGCCAGACTGCAGAGAGCTCATAAAAACCAGCAGAAGCTTCCAGGCTTTCCCACCTCCTCAAAGCRCAGGCATGCAAGCCCTCCCCAGCCCGTGGCTGAAGCCCAGACCACCAGGCCTGGGAGCTGGCAAGCAGAGCAAGGCTGGGCTGGTCCCTGATGCCCTCTGGTGCCCAAGCACGACATGGCATGGAAAGCTGCACAAAACCTTTGAGCAGCCGTCAGCTCTTCTTACAGATGGGACGCTAGTTCCTCCCCAGCAGCACCACCACTTCAAAATGGGACAACGGATGGTCACRAAAGGCAGCAGTCAAACGCCATCAGCGGTAAAACTACCTCCATTTTGAAGAAAAGTTGGATGCCGGAACAAAGGTGTTCACATACTATGTCATGAAGACCCTCATGGCACTGCCATGTCATGCCTTGGCCTTGTGTCACAACTGTGCCTTGTGTCAGGCCCCCCCAACCACGACAGGAGACCAAGGGAGAAGYTTTTTGCTTCTCTATACTTGCTGAACCCGTCTTCCCCTTTGCACCAAGATGGTTATGGGTGGGAGGAAGCTTTGGGCAGCACRAAACCCCATGCAATCCCTTCTCCCCTTCAGAGCCTCCTTTAAAACAAGAGCTAGAGGGCAAAGACACTCTGCGGGACYGTCCTTCTTTGTGTGGCTTTTATGAGGGATGCTAAAAATTATGTCTGGGCTGGCTCTGAAGTGACAAAGCTCTTTCCCTCGCCRGCGTGCGGCAGGGGACCGACTGCTCCTGCGCTTTCATGCCCTGCACAGGCACCACGCCGTTCCAGCGCGGCCCGCCACCAAGACGCTGCCGTCCCCCGAGACCGCCACACGCTGCCTTTTGATCTAAAATRGAGCTCTTTGTGACCAAAATTGTCTGCTCTTTTGTCTGCAGGGTGAGAGAGAGAAATACATATATATATATAAAGTAATAATAATAGAACAAGTTCCAGATGGGATGAAAGAAAACCGCCGAGTCCAGAAAGCGCCACGGCAGAACAGCACAATACGGCCGGTTTTCCCCGAAAACCAAAACAGAGCTGTTTCCGAGAGGCGGCTCTGTCGCGGCGGCAGCCCCGCACGGCGGCCATGTYGTCAGCAGCCCGTCCAGGCGGGGACGCGGCCCTGGCCCTCATGGCGGCGCGAGCGGCCTGGCCACTGGGCGTGACCGCGTGGCAAGTGGCCCTGCTCCGCGCCCGCCGCCGTGACTCACTTCCCCTCGCACAACAATGCGCTCTGAGGTGCCCCGGCCCTTCCACTCGCTGCTGTTTTCTTCTTGCTGGCACTCAGTAGCTGAGGGAAAGTGTCTTTTGCTCCCCCTCACGTCCCATGTTAGGGGCTGTTGCCCTGGGTGCAGGGACATCTCCATTCCTCTGAGTGAGTGTCTCTTGCCTCCCCAAAGCAGCCTCCCCCAGCAGCAACAGCCTGGCTGGASGCTCCGGCCAAGGCCTCCTTGACTCCTGGCTTCCAGCGATCCAAGTTTGTCATTGCTTTTGGCATCTCTTCTTGCACATCCGGAGGGAAATTCCCAGGAATTGCGCTGGAGTTGCTCCAGATTGACACAGTGAATTCAGGTCTCCAGGAGAACCAAAGACTGAAGGGCCACTCGGCTGCTCCTTAGGACCTGTCATGGTGAATGGGACAACACAAGGCTGAACATCAGGCTGGGATTTTTCAAACTTGGTGGAGCCCAAATCTCTTCCTTTGCTTCTCATATCGTACCCTTTTGACCCATTTTGGGAGTTCCTCTCTTCCCACTTCATCTCCAAATCTGGGCCTCACAACCTATGCAGTTACAATTGCTGAGGAGGAGAGCAAAGGGACAGAAACAGACTCCAGCATTGGATTTACCAGGCAAAAGCAGCCCACAGGCTCCCATATCACCACACCTTAGTGCAACAGCTACTATGCATGGCGAGTGACAGCTCTTTGATCTGCCTCCCGGGACCTCCTCAAGGGCTGGGAGGAAAAGAGATGACTGCCCAGCTGGCTAGTGAGGAGGTGCAAAGCCTTAGCTCATCCCTACATGTTGTGAGAATGGGGAAAAAAAAAAAAAAAAAAAAAAAATCAAAGTCCACAACTGCCCCTGAATGCCATGCCAGGAGTGGCCAGCGCTCCTGCTGTGTGACTGCACTCGCTGTGGGATCAGGAGTCAGACCTACTGACCCACATTGACAGCAGATCAATACGTTATTTACTGCAGCCRAGGCACCAACTCGCATTCAGCTGCAGGAGGAAAGGCTGCAAAAAGCCGCCTGTCACACCGAGGAAGCGGACAAGTGGAAAAGTCGCCTGTCCTGGAGAACCTATGGGTGAACGCGCTGGTGCTCTGCTCTTAAGCAATTCCCCAAGGCTACCCACAGTCTGGAGTGTGGCTACATAAAGGGAACAGCATGGGACAACCAGGCAGGGAAGCTGTAAGAGTTAATGGGAAATCAAGCTTAATAAGCTACTTAAGGGACACCCTGGAGAACGCCTGCCCACCTTCACATGGCCCAGCTCTGCCATGGAGCTGTTACACCGCAATTTGTTTGGAGATCGATGTCTAAACCAGGATCGAGCAGTCAGAGAGCTGAACCATCCCAGGGAAGCTTTTCTGGACCTAAAGAAGTTAAAAGTTCAGGAACTATTGAAAATGTCCAGCCCCGCTCGCAGGACCTCATGGAGGCCAGCAGACTGCCTGTGGATTGGATGCTGCCTCCGTTTGCCATCTGGAGAAAAAACGYCCAGGCAGATTCAGTGCTGGACTGGGACAAATCGGTGTCTCATCATGGTTCATCTTGGGTTTGCACTCCACACCTATCTCTACAAGCGCTAAAAGCATGAAGGTGGCTTTTGCAAAGTGAATGTGCTATGTGGGCTACGCAAAAAGCGTTCTGCCTGTGGCCAGATCTGCAAGGACCTGCAGATCTGCACTCAGTCATGCAGCCGGTATCTTTCCCAGCTCAGGCAGTGCAATAACTCCTTTCTCCCTTAGAGGTCAGCCCAGCACAAAGCCGGTGCAGAAATCCCTTGGGTGCCTCACAGGGAAGCGTAGCTCCCTTTTCCCCAAGCTGTGGTCCAAGTGCTGCACAGTGTCGGCCTTCAGCACCATGTCCCAGGGCGTGCAAAGCGACTCAGAAAACAGAGCTCTTCACATGCACCTGCAGGGCACAGACGAGGCAGGAGTGGCTCTGAAATCCACTGCAGGTGTTGGAGGTGTGYGAGTGAGCCATGACTTACACAGAAACACCACCTGCCTCTCCTCAAAGACCTAGCAAGACTCYAGAGAGATCCTAGAGAGATCTGAGATCTAGAGAGATTTGAAATCTCGGGGGGGGAGCAGGAATCCCAATCAAATGGCCATTCAATCAGGGAAAATTAGGAGATACCAAAGCCCTGCGCTGCTGCCAGCAGAAAGTCCCACCGGCTCCAACAGACAGGCATTTTGGAGCAGGAGGGCAACCACGAGCTAGCTCCGGGCAGCCTTCGGAGCCCTGCCGCTCGCTGGGTTGCACTGTGGGACACAGGAACCAGAGCCACTTCCATGCAGCAGACAGTGATCACCCAGACAGCTGGCTGTTCTCTCCCTACACTCCCCTAATGGCTCGCTTACCTCAGACCACAACACAGTGGCACAAGGTAAAAAACTAAAATCAAAGCAATCTCAAGTRAAAATCTGCAGCCTTCGGGGCCAGCCAGCACTGCCTGCAAACACAACACTGCTCCAGGTTGACCTAGGGAAGGGAGCAAGAGCCGGCCCGGGCATGGCCGGCAGCTCCTGCACAACTAGCCCCACTCCTGCCTCGAAGCAAAGGGCTCCAGCAAGCCTGGTATGTGGTTTTATAAGGGGAGATTTTCTATCACAGAGAAGGAAAAAAAAAAAAGTTCCTTTTGCAAGTCTTATTTTGCAGCCTACCTGAACCTCTGCAGCTAGTTAGGAGCCATTGGTCTCCAAAAATGTCAAAATAACACTTTTCACTTAAAGAAATAGTAATAAAAAGCTTTTAAAACCAAGTTATGCATCAGGACAGTTGCAAATATAAAACCTGCTCTACTCCCCCACTACCCTGGGCATTTATCCCAGCTTCCAGCCTTTACAGCTCATTTAGCTGCTCCTCAGTTCCTTGCTCCTCTCTTAATTAAGTTCACCTGAAGCTGCAAATTAGGCAAACAGCAAGGACAGCAGGTGAGCTTTGCTCTTCAGGGCCCCGCTTCTTTTAGTGGGGCCAAACATTCATTGTTCCTTTGCCTTTTTTCCTCCCATTGCTGCAGTCTTGATAGTCCAAGACAAGCAGCTATCACTAGGGCCCTGGGGAGTTTCTCCTTCAGATCAGCTGCTGCTTCCTAAGGTTTCCCGGTGCTGCCGATGCTGCCCTTGCATCTGTTTCTCATGCCGAGCCCTTGCTGAGCAGCAGCGCCCGATTCCGCTACGCTACACCCAGCATGGGCTGGGGCACGCAGATACGAGTGGGGAGCTGCCATTATTTGAAATTCCTATAATTCCCTAATTCCCCTTCTCTTTCCCTTTCTAAAAAACAAAAGCAACTCAATGGAAAAGAAGGTAAAAAAAAAAAAAAAAAACCCACACCTTCACTGACAACTTGTATGAGAGAAGGAAAATAGCTCCTTTTTTTTTTTCCCCTCCAGAAAAAATCCCTCCAGCATAATGCAGATCTCAGTATCAGCCTAAAAATAGAGAGATTAAAAATAAATCTGCAGTGCGTGGCGTGCCGAGCCTTGGACGCTGCCCTGAAGATGGCAGTAGGAAATAGAGGCTGAGCTGAGCTCCCCAAATCCCACCCAAATCCCACCACTCTGTGATGTGGGGCATCGCGGGACAGTTCCCACACAGCAGAGCAGGAAGCACGGGAAGCACCAGCCAATTTCCCAAATACAGGCACCAGGACATGGGTTAGTTAAATCCCAGCTGCTGCAGCTCTTCCAGCTGCTGCTGCCGAGCAAGCAGTGGGATTTYGTGCCCACACTATCCTTGGGACTTCTACACAGAAGTGTGATGCCCTCCCCGTAGGGGCCATATAGCACCTCAGTACCTACCCCCAGGAGCAGGGAAGGWTCCAAAGGTGAGCTCCTCACCTTCCTATCCTCATACTACAAAGATATAAATGGAAATGAAGAGGATTCTCCCCCCAACATTGTCCTCCATATCCCTTCCTAGAGGATAACGTCTCTCACTGGGTTTCTATTCAAGGGGAAAACAGAAATAAAGGGGCCAGATACCAGAGGCCCCACAAAGTTGCTGCACTCCTACTGGCTTGCCTGGATTAGATGCAAAGGTAATGTGTTTTCTTATTTGTTTCTTGGCTTTTCCTGATCCCAGCAGTGAAAGATGAGAAGTGCCCTCCCTTCAGCGGGTTTGGAATCTGGCTCTGMGTAACATCCAGAATCAGGCTCGTTATGGAAAATGAACGTTTCCAACATCAGAAGTCCCTCTTGATCCATGTCCTGAGTACTGCCAGTCTTAGCACTGCCATCCCTGAGGGTTTGAAGCCCCAGCCCAATGACGTGRCTATTGGACTTTCATTTATGCGAGTTCAAGTAAAGCCAGAAAACGTGCAGTGAGTGCAACCTAAGAGAGCAGTCAATATAAAGCGCATAAGCCCTCCTTTGCTTTCCATTTAAAATAGCACCTGTGGGTTTTGAGGGTTTGGTGACTCATTTTGGAGGTCCTTGTGTCAGCAGCTCCGATCCTCAGGACTTGCTGTTGACAAAGCAAAGCTAAGTATGGCTAAAAGGAAATCAAATGTGTCGCTCTTACTAACCCCCACTATTAGAGCTTCAAGCAGAATACATTCAAGAGGAGCACCCAAAACCTTTCATCTCTGCCTGCCGGTCTGACTCTGGCTCTGGAGAGGGCAGCCAGGGTCAACAGAGCACAGAGATCTGCTCCAGCTGGCGGTGGAGAGGCAGGGACAGCCTGGCTGCCAGTGGTCACATCTTCCCAGCACTAAAACCCCAGGAATGCCTGAGGCCAGCAATGCCAGGGACCGAATGCAGGACAGAAAGTAGGAGCTGGCTCTAAAATGCTGCCTCATCTCAGGGAGAGGAGCAAGAACCAGTCTAACACTTGAGATCTTCTCCCTGAGCCTCACAAGTGTCTGGATGCAGGCCCCAGTTAGCGACTTAGGGCAGCTCCTTTATAACTTGGAAGTGTTTGGRGTTTCATTCTTCCATCTGGAGCCACAACTTCCCAAGAAGGGCAGGAGATCTCCTGAACCAACACTCCTGCAGGAGCTTGGGAACCTTCTGCACTTGGCTCAGGTGCTCAAAGAGGGCCACCCACAAGAGATGCTCTCTCCTCCTCTTCAAAGATCCAGAATATGGTCTTTAAGCTCTGTAACATCCTCCAGTTCTGTCTTTCAGAGGCTTGATGGTGACTACGATGAACAGTGTGTCAATGTCTGGCGTCCAAGAGAGTCAGAAGACAACATGGGTCTAAAGGAATGACACTTTCAGGACTAGCACGTGGCAGCAGAGCAGCATTAGACCATGCTATATTCTGGGGCTGCAATCCAGCCCTCCGTGCTAAAAAGAGCATCAAACAGAAGCCAATCCTTTCCTTTAACCTGAATTTAATGCAAAAATTCCTAGAGAACGTTGCCCCCTTTCCTTTTCGTGTTGCCTCTTTCAAAAGTGAAATTATTTTAAGCTCTATATTAAAGCAGAAACATCACCAAAGTGGTTTCATTTATTTTTTTTTTCATCTCTGCAGACTTCAAGGGGTGCCCAATGACTTTCAATTGAAATATTTTCCTCTGTTACACTAATAATGTTAAGTAGGTCCTGGCTGAGGCACAAATTATTCCTCTGTCTGACCCTGTAGGCTTTGTACAAAGACACCTTTGAAAATGTATTTACCTTTAATGGAGCTCATCTGCGGTTCTCTCGCCTTCACATCTCGCACCCTTGAGAACAGAGAACTCTCTTTCAAGCAAGGATTTAGAGAGATAAAGATGAAATTAAATATATAGCTAGGTTTGTTAGACATGGTTGCGTAGCAAAACCCCAAGTCAAAGAGCAAACCTACATGGAGGCGCATGTCTGCAAATTGCATTTATTAAGGGCCCAGCTGCTAATTAGCGCCCCTGGCTCCTTTAAGAAATTGGGACAGGCTGCGCTTTGTTTGGCAGCCAAAAGTGCTGTTTTAGCTGTGATCTCAATGAGATTTCATGCCTTTAGGGCAASGTTTGGATGCGAGACCCATGGGGAGCAACTTGCCCGCCTGCAGTCCCCTGACCCGTCCTCGCTCCTCACCTCTGCCGTCATTATTAATCTGGGTCCCTGCTCGCATTCCCCCTGGGCCACACAGTCCTACCTAGCTGAGAAGAGCCCAGCTGGGGAGCCAGCTAACCCCGATCCCCAACAGCCACCCCACARGCTGACCGTCTCCAAGCCCACGTAGCTCTTGGGCTGACCTGGCAGCCCTGACCACAACAACCCATACCAAGCCCATCAGCATGTCCCCRGTCATCCCCATTCGCCCAGGACTAACACCTAACAGTTTTCCGCTCCCAGGATAACAAGCCCATGAAAAGCCACTGCAGCTCGAGCCCCAAGATGACACAGCTGCTGTCAGSTGGCTGAAACCCTCTGTTTCCAGGGCTATCTCCTCCTTTTCTCTGCCAATGCAGATCTCACCATCTCTTTGTCTTTCTTGATTAGCATCCTCAGCTGAAATTACTTCAGGCATGTTCTCCACAGCCCTAGAAAGACCCATTCTGCTCCAGCCTCAGGGAAACAAGAGTTATGACTAAGCCTGTAACTATCAGAGATGCCTGTGTCTTTCTTAATAGGCTAATTGTATCTTTTTTTTTTTTTAATTACTCTGAGAAAAAAAAAAAATCCATTACTTTAAAGCGTGAAATACATTTGCATAAGGATAACAAACTCCACTGTGTTTTTCAGCACCCAGATTATTGGCCCTGTTTGCAATGAATGAGTCAATCTATTTTTTTTACTAACAGGCAATGAAAACACTGAAGTTCTCCAAGCCTTCAAGGGGAGATGGGACAAACTGGAGCCCTGATCCCTCCGTGCTCCCAAGGGGCAGCTCCTGCACCCCTGTTAATGGCTTCTCTTACCACACCTGCAGTAGAAAAATGCTAAGAGAAGGCAACACACTGGGCACAGGATTAAACCAGCTCCTCCAGCATCCCTCAGTACATGGCTCCACAGCAGCTCTGCTATCTCCTCTGACAGCTGCTCCTTCAGATCCCCAGCCAGCCCATCCCCCTCCCAGCAAGCAATTACTTACTGCGGGTAAAGCCAGGGGGAAGAGCCCCCAGAGACCAGTAATGAGATGCTATTTAACACCTGCAAACGACCCAAATCCCTTCCAAGGGCCACGGGTGCCTGCCGRGACAGCCGGGCAGCTTGCCTTGGCTGCTGCTGCTCCGTAGGTAGCCGTGCTCCCGCAGCACGTCCTTGCATCCTTCTCTCAAGCAGTTGCATGTGATAGACTAAGACCTGTGTGAAAAYGGGCAGGCTCCTTGGGAGGTCAAGGACTCAGAGACACGCGCTGGAGCAGAAGAGCAGCCCGTGCCACCTCCGGCACTGGTGCCTCTGACCCTGAGCGCCAGGGCACCGCGACACCTGCCCGTGGGCGCCCTCTCCACCATGTCCCGTCCCTGCCTTTGACCAGGGTTTTTGACCGCGATTTGAGGTTGTGCTCTTCCAAAATAYGACCAGCATCTGCTTTTCCGCTGTCAAAACAGCTGTGATTCTGCCCTCCTTGGCTTGGGAAAAGGACTTGGCAGCATTAGCAGCCTTAGACCTCTGAAGAAAACTTGGAAATGGGACATAGGGGCTTTAGAGAAAGGTTTCTGTTTTTCATTCATCCCATCCTCAGGCAGGGGCAGAGCCCTTCACAGCCTCGGCTCAGTCTGGGGTTTCATTTTTCACAGCTGGTTACATTTCAGACCTCTGCCCTCGTATAAAATGAAGGATAATAATTAAAGCTCATCCATTAGTGGCAGTCGGTGCCTGCCCTCTGCTCTCGCCCCTTTGCTCTGGCTCTACCTAATTCAATTAGGTAGAATTAGGAGTCAATCACCTTTTACTGACATGACTCCCAAAGGACAAGCCCTGGGCTGGTGGCCTCTCCCCTCCTCATGGTCCCGCTCCACTGAGCGGTGCCAGCGTGTCCGGGAGACTTGGCCTCATGTGCTGCCTTTGTCCCTTGCTGTCCCCCAGAGGGAAAGGGTCAGGAGAGCAAGTCCTGGTGCTCCAAGCCTGCAAAGCCCTCGCATCATCCTAATGCACCACGTCTCCTCCCAGGGCTGCACGCACGTTATGAAATTAGTCCTCACAAGCTCCTCGGGATGGATGGAGCCAGCTCCACATGGCGGGGCCCTGGTCCGCAGCAGGACAGGGACTGGGGCTGCCCAAACCGCAGCTCCTGTGTGCTGAGCCAGGCAGTTCTCTGCAGATAGCTCCTCTTGCTGGAGACCTCAAATTTGAACCATGGCATTTCTGACGTGGAAAACACACTTCCCTGGGGCAAAGCATTCAGAGAAAGCCTCAGTGAAAGGCTGCTGCCTTCTCACAGGCTCAGCATTGCCAGAAGAACATGCTGGAAAACAGTTTTGTCTCCAATGTCCAAGAAAGCAGCAAGAATTATTCTCTGTCTCCAGGACAGAGAGTAATCCCGTCTGTCCCTCCTCTGTCAAACCGCAGTAGCGGACCAGAAATTGCGGTTATTGGCACCCACCATGGATTATCCCCTCATCCTGATGATGTCAATGACAAAAGCACCAACCTCTGCTGCCTGTTACCCTGTAGGTTGAACAGCAATGAGCAGCTAGAGTTTCTTGTCTCTCCCCCAGGCTTTGGAAAAGAAAAAACTCTTACCTTTCAATCCAAAAAATAAATAAATAAATAAAATAAAGATTGAAATGCACCTTTTTCTGCCACATCATTGCTGAAACATAGTGTAGTAGACCCAAGAGGTCTCTGCCAAGTCCAGGGCTAATCCCAAGGGGACATGTGCACTCTCCTATTTGGAAAGCTGCTTAGATACCTGGTGCTGCAAGCCTAGGGCACAGCGAGTGCTTAACAAGCGCTACGTGGCACACTGTGCAGACACAGAAAGTCTCTGTCCTCAATGCAGACGGTCAAAAAGAGGAGACCTGCGTCAGCCTGCAATTCTTTTYGATCCAAGAGCCTCTTCATCACAAGTGCTGCTTTTCTACACCCTTATTAAAACTGTTCTTAATAACTAGTCATCACAGTGGTATTTCCCAACTGCCTCCTGTTAGAGACGTCAAGTGTAAATACCACTGACCTCTGCAAAGTTGCAAATGTCTTCTCATCCCAAAGCTTTTAATTGGTTACAAGCATCTTCTCTGGGGACAYGTGGCATAGGTGAAGAAGGTAACAGATGGTGGGTTGGCAGAGCAGCTGCTAGCCCGACACAGAGTGGCTTTACCTATAACCAAGCACCGCTCACATCTGGTGGCCTGTGATCAAAATCCGCCGCCGTTGTAAATCCTGTTTGCATCTAAAAGCAAGATAATGAAGGATTGGGGCCAGGCGCCTCCAAGTCCTCCAAGGAGCAATCGCCTCAGCTCGGCACACAATGGCTGCAGAGGCAGGGAAGCGTGTTGCGACAGCGGCACAGGGRCTGCCCTAGCGCTCCCGTGGGATCCGTGTGCCTGTCTGCTACCAGGAGGAAAGTGTTTTATGGCAGCCGGTGCAAAGTCAGACAGCAGAGAAGCAGCTTTGACCACGCAGAGCATTATAGGAAAGTCATCATTTTCAGAGAGGATGCCRGTCAGTTTAGGAGCTCCTGGATAATGAAGGAGAAGCAAATGTGAGCGAGGTGAAATGCATCCCCAGCTGCTAGTAAAGCCCACARCAGACAAAGGCTTAGGCTTCCCTTCAGTACGATCGATAGTCATGAATTTCCAATGGATGCAGTTAGAAATGCTAAAACTTCCCCAGGGGATCTGGCTTGGAAACCAGTTGTCCCAACAACTCCTCTGGAGACAGTAATGCAGCAGCTTGGCAAGTGCGAGTTCAAATTCCCCCCATACAAATTCAATTTTTCYTGAGGGCAGGCAGAGGGAAACAGGATCTTCTTTCTAAACACTGCATCACACTTGGAAACTTGGAGAAGTCCCCACAGATGTTCTCGAGCAGCACGAGGGCCAGCAGCAGGGCGACAGGGGCGCTCGCTGGCTCTGAGGCGAGCAGGCCGGGGAGGGAAGGAGGCTCCTGCCGCTGCAGACGCACAGCCTCGCTGCCCGGGCAGCGCGGGCGCTACGACCCAATTCCCGGCGCATGGACCTCTGGGGCTCTCCCCCATCACAGAAGGGTCAAATCAATCTATTTGGCCCAGACAAACGCTGCTTCATGCTTGCACATCCATCCTCCTCTCACCCTCAGCTTTTCAGATGGCTGTGCAGAAGAGCTTCGTTTTGGACAGCCAGCACTCGGCCACCACCGCGCTGACCAGGAGCATTCCCGTCCACCTCTGTGAATGCAGGGCAACCTCRCAAGGCTGGACCACATAATCACAGATGAGTTCAGGTTGGAAGGGACCTCTAGAGATCACCTAGTCCAACCCCCTGCTCCAGCAGGGACACCCAGAGCAYGGGGCACAGGGTGGCATCCAGGCGGGTTTTGAAGACCTCCAGAGAAGGAGACTCCACAGCCTCTCTGGGCAGCCGGTGCCAGCAAACGTTTCATGGAGGCAGCGAGCGAAGCCAGAGAGCTGCTCTCCCCTTCCGTGCACCTAAGCCCTGGCAACAAAACCACAGTGAAACACAACATTCTCTAAAAACCTGAAATTTATTCATTAGAATGCAGTGAAAGGAACATTCAATTTAAAACACAGTCAATACATTAAAAAGTTTGAAGAACTAGTAGCAATGAGACCAGGGGAAAAAAAAAAAAAAAAAGGAAACGAATAAACAAATCCAAATCAATCACCTAGTAGGGGCTGGAGAGAAACTAGCTGCCATTCCCCAGGCCAAGGTGTTGGGGCCGGGGAGAAGGGCTGCGGGGCTCCCCTTCGCCTCAGCCCTTCACCCTCCTGTCGCTTCCTGCAGTTGTTCTCTCCCGCAATCCATCTTGCAGGAGGGGCAGCGGAGGGACTGGAATGTCTGCGAACCAGGGGAATGCGTGYGGAGGAGACGGGCTGGCTGAGCTGAAGGTCTGTTTGATTTTCAGGATGACATAACATGGGGGAAAAGAAAAAAAATGGGTCGTCCCATTTGACTTAATGCAGCTCGGTGTGCAGGTAGGGCTGGATACAGCACRAGGGAGCTGGGGAATGTAAAGGCAGCGTGGGTGAGCCTGCCTTGGGCAGGTTTGCCTCCCAGGGCCAGAGGGAAACCCTTTTAAACAAGGCAACATAAAGGAACACTGTTAGGGTAAGAGCTACTTAATTAAAAGACAAAAATCCACACAGAACCAAATGCCTCGGCGTCAATTGCCATTTCTGCTGGTGTTGGACAGGAAAGGGCGAGGGGGAAACGTAGGGGGGAAAAAATCTGCTTTCAGCTGCAATCTTTTAGCTTTTCAGCATTTTTCTTTTTGCAAGCCATTGTTTGACATGGCTCCTTTCCACCCAACACACCAATGTGCCCTTGGGCAGAGGAGTCTCGTCAGCCCTTACACCCCTCACGCAGGGTTGCAAACTGCAGGGGCACAACTTAGAGGCAGGCAAACAAAACAATACATTCATCCAGCTCAGAAAGAAAGAGAAACGAGTAAGAACCACATCAAAAAGGGTTGGGTTTTAGCTTAAGAAGTGCTCCTTTTAACAATGACTCCTGGTCAGAGCTCCCCAAACCCAGGGCAGCATCGTGCCTGGGAGAATCTTTACTCGTGCTGGCAACGTGGACCGCACTTGAGTTGCTGAGACTCCAGCACGGCAAAACAGGAGAAACAAGGTGGAAACTCCCTCTAGTTCCRTTCGGATTTGCCAACATGGAGCTGGCAATGCTGCCCACACCAGGGGGAAGCTGCTGCTGCTGGACTAGGCTAGTGTCTCCAGCTCTGGCCAGCACACAGAGCAAATGCATTTGCAACCCTACGTGGCCTTCTGCAGCCAGCCACCCCGGCGCCTTCCCTGCTCTGCAAGAGTCCTTCTGTGAGAGGAGGCCACGTTGCTCCTGTGTCACCACCTGAGTTCCTTCTATCAGGCCCAGAACCAGCCCAAATAAATCCGGCCTGAGAGCACAAAGGAAAGAGGAACTTTGCCACCAGTTTCAAGATGCCACCAGGCAGCAGCCAAGAGCATCTTCTGCCCTCCAAGGGCAGTTACTTTGGGRAGCAGAATTCTCTGCGGTCCAAGAGAAGCCCCAATTTTGGATAAAATAATTTAAACACACAAGAGCCACAAATTAAATCTACAGCTTTCTAATTTCAAAACAGCCAACAATACTTTTAGGAGGAAAAAAAAAAAATCACCTACATTCCACAAACTCAGGTGAAAAACAAAGCCAAAAAACAGTTGACAAGTGTGACAAGCTGGTGTTAAAACACAGACACCTTGTCAGTGCCCACAAGGAGTGTGTGTATTGGTAATGGACTGGCYTCTGATTTCCAGAACTAGTCCCCGATATAAAGCAGAAGAGCACGGTACAAGAGCGCACGAGAAGCAAGGTGGTTTTCTTCCATTGCACAGGCAGTGGCAGCAGCAGTGAGAGCAACAGGTGCCTTTTCTCCATTAGAGCTGTAAACCACACTGTTTTACAACATAACGTACAGAAGTAAAAGAACAGTCCATAAAATTTCCCCATGAATATAAAATGCAAAACTATACAAAAATAGATAAAATTGACAATTTTCTTATGCATATAAAAAAACAAGAAGAAACCCAAAATCCCCCAAATGCAATACAGAATTACTTGGTAGACTGACCTGAACATCAGCGGTTTAATCTGCAAGTTAATAGCCACAATCCACCATCTTGAGTCAAAGTCTTTCATGCTAGGGACATATTCAGCTAATTTCCATGAGGTATGGGCGAGAGCTTTTTTTTTAATGTCTTAGCAAGACAAATTTGCTATTCCCACATTTTATGAATTCTTGCTGGCTCAACAGACCTCATCTTCCTCAAAAGCTGCATCCACTGCTCCTGAATCTGGGTTCCTCAGGTAAGCCTACATTTTACCAGGATAAGAGACAATGACTTCATACAGAAATCACTAAAACTGCTGCAGTTCTGAGAACTCAGACTCCAACTTATCTGCCATACAAGGACGCAGACTGGAAAATTTTCCCCATTGGGTTTAAGGGACAATTGTAAACGCTACAAGACTGGCAGTAGTGTGGGAACAAACACTCACCCATCGGACACTCCTGGCCAAGAGCAGCTTCCCAGGCTGGCCGAGTTCCTGGCCCCCATGAGCAGGCAGTGCTGGATCCATCCCATCCACGCGTGGCAAAGCACTTCCCCTGAACACTCTACAACACTCAATCCCAGCGGGTTTCAGTAAAGAGAGGCCACTACGTGTAGCTAGAGATCAGCAACAGTCTGCTAAATTAGAGACAGAATGAAGGGTAACACTTAAACCTTACCCTTTCACTCCAAGATCCATTGCTTTAGAAAGGGGGTAGGGGGGAAGTGCACAAGTATTTCCCCCCCTCTGGTGACTTAAGTGTTCATTTTGATTATGCAGTTGTGGGAAGTCTCTCCTAGACCCATGGCAGGGACAAGGACGAGATGCAGGAGCTTCTATTTGGCAATCCGTAAAAAAGCAACGCAAGCCGAGAGGATGCAGCAGATCCCCCAGACTGGCCCGGGACTTGGGCCGCTGCGATCCCATCTCTTCCTCCCTCCTTCACAGGGCAATCGGCTACAGCTTAAGAGGGCGGCTGCTGGAACAGCTTTCACCTTCTTAATCAGCATTTAAGAAATTGTCCGTAACGGCAATTAAGAAATAGCCCATAAGGGCATTTCCAAATTTCATTTCTGAATTTAAGAAGCACTTACAGTCCCTGTATGTTTGTTGGGAAGATTTGGTCCTATATATTCCTTGTCAGACAGGTATTTTAGGAACAGTAGTACATTAAGCAATGAAATCCAATCTCTCCGTAGCAGTGAAAGTGTACAGACTAGGCTACGGTATTGAAAATTCTTTTTTCTTTGGGTTAATGGGGCAGAATACTCCAATAATCCAGTAAATTCGCTCTAAAATGTTTTTAGAAATCTCATTTTARATCAATAGTTATCTGCTTCATTTAGCTCAAATCAAATTAAGAGGACAAACCTTTGGTATTAAGTCAGATTATCAAGTCTGGGCTGTATTGCTTTCACACATTAGAGTCTAAAAATGGTTTCCAATAAGCCTTTCTAGAACGTACCTACAACCAAAATAATTATTAGACATGCACTTGCAACTTAACATTCATTTTTAGCACTGAGACACTTTCATACTTCACCAAAAACTTTGGCAAAGGCTGCACCATTTATGAACAAAACGCTAAGGAAAACCCCTAAAATCTACAAGATGCCTTTGGTGACACGCTAAAATATGATTAAAAAGTCATTAAAAATGCAGTAAGAGGCTGCTGCTCAGGCCAAGCAAGCACTGTGAACACCTATATACGTTACAGTAAGTCTGGTGTTGCTGGCAGTATCTGCTAGTGACGTGTTGTGGGTTGCAATGAACCTCAGCTACGACGCTGAGACCTGGACCTGTGCTGACTTGGGGCGAGAGGGAGGCCTCGAGCAGCCCCGTGCCAATTAGATGCACTAATTACCAGAGACACCGTCGAGGCCGATTGGCAGGGCACTGATGCACGTGCTCCCGGGCTGCCTAAGGATTCCTTGCTGAATCAGGAGAGGAGATGCTGCACCAAGCCCCTTGGAGCCACGGAGACGTTTCCTTAGCTAAACCCATTATCGTTAAGGGAGSCAGATGACAGAGCACCTCGAACATGGACCGAGGGCAGCAACGCGTCCACGCACCTCCCACTTGGACGGCAGTGTCAAGCATCATAAGAGCTGAAGGTGCCCCACGAAATTCTTTTTGCTACGATGGGGCTGCACAGGGGTAGGAAGAAAAATGGGGCACAACAAGTTGCCCCAGTGCCTCCTTGCGGAAGGACCAGGACCTTAACCCTGGAGCAAAGCTTTAGTCCCTGGGACGGGGTCCACATAAGCCTCAGGAAACAGGCATGGACACGGAAGGGGCGAAAAGCCAAGTCCAGCCTTGCCCTTCTCTCCTGCGTGGATATTCAAGGGCAGGATACAAAAAAGTCTCTTCTCCATAAGAAATACTTGTAAGAAATACTAGGACCTAGCTCTCCTGGAAGACAGAGCAGAATACCCTCTGGGCCACTCTACTCTTGGGCCCTTGGCACTGCATAACACAGCGATGCCAGGGAGCTGCTTGTTTCTCCAGCTGCAGCCACATCTGGAATGGGTTATGGATAGGGAGCAGTGCTCACCTACCTGCTTCAGCAGGAACGCCCGGAGTCAGCAACAAAAAATGAAGTTAGGGCTGAGCAGAGCTGCCATTCTCCCCACGGCCTGCTACAAGGGAGAACATCGTGATAGTTCCAATTTATTTCTTTTTCTTTAAATGCTGCAAACTCTGCCCAAAGAAAAGTAGAGAAGGGGCAACCTGAGAAGAACTCGGACTTCCTCACTTGCTGAACTGCAATCAGAATGGAGACATTTGACAAGAGTAGAAAGAGGCTTCGTAAGCCACAGAAAGGGAGATCTGCTTTAGAGACGAACCTAGGAGAGATCAAGAGGGACAGGGGAGACGTTGGGAAAGGTATGAGCTCTGCTCCAAGAGCCTGRAACAGATGTATCCAAGAGCTCATACAGCCTCTTCCAAGCAAAGTGCATCTCCTCAGCTCATTTCCCTCCTCCACACTCCTTGAAAGAGGCAAAAAAAAAAAAAAGAAAAAGAAAAAAAAAATAACTGCAGCAACCTCTAGCGTTTTTTGTTCCCTCCAGTTAGGAGGAAGAAGTTGTGAAGCCTAATTTAGGCTGTGTTATATCCTGTATTCCAACTAACAGAATATTTTCCTCATATGAGTTTATGCAAAGAAAATAAACATAAAAAAATCCAACAAAAACTTCCTTTTGAAGAAAGTAACAGTATTCGCAACTTCACAGCTACAGGCACGATCCCAATTTAGCTTATTTCAAACCTGCTACATGTGCCCCGTGGCCTGGGCAGGGGCTAGGAATGTGGGAAAAAAGCAAAGGTTTCCGTTGAAGATTATGTGGCATGGAAACAGACCACTACAAAGAAAAAGGGATTGACACTTTGTTCTTAAAAGGGACACCATCAACAGAACATCTCTCGGAGGGTTACATTTTAAGTGAAGTAAAACTAGAGCTGGGAAAGTGTTATCAGCACACACACAAAAGCGCCTTCTTTCCTTGTGGGCAGGAAAAAATAAAAGTTACAGCAAAGTTCCCCTTTCAGCTGAATCGCTTCCCTTCCTTGCTCTCCTTCAGAATAACCCACGTGCCTCCTCTCGGCTCCACCGACTCCACAAGGGGGAAGAGAGCAAAAGCCTGTCCAAGATGAAACATTTCACGGGGATGATGAACAATTTCTTTGGGGAGTTTTCACAAGACCTGCATCCCCAGCTGCACGAAGAATTGGTCATTTGGGGCACACACCCAAAGCACCAACACACTCTGCCTGTCTCTGCACCTCGTTTCACACACAGTCAGGGTGTGAGACCTCCAATCACACAGAAATGGACGTTCACACCCATCACAAAGCAAGTTCACAGGCCAGTGACACTTCTCAAATCTCTTAAAAGCATAAGGGTCTCGCTTCATTCCTTTTTTGAAGTTGATGGTGTCCCTTTAGCTAAATCTGCAGAAAGCAAACCTGCTGTACTAGAAATGTGCCATTTCCAGGTTTTATTCTAGCAGTAACGGGACTGTGCACTGTTAGCACACTCTGCACTGCGCACCGTGCTCAAGAGAGGTGACTCGCACTGAAAGGGTATAAAAAAAAAAGAAAAAAAGAAAAAGTGCCTCAGTGTTAATCTATGAATCTAGGAGGTTGCATCAAATCAAACCGCAGTACCTGCAGCAGCGCAGAATGGCAGCAGCACGGAGACCACGCACTGCAGCTGCAGGAGAGTTCATCTTTGTTGGCCCAGTACTAACTTAAAGTCACTCGTTAATGCTCGCTTTCCTCCCCCCACCCCTGTCCCTATGAACCCTTTGCCACCCTCCCGGCCACCCCACCAAGCTATTTGGCTACTGTTACATTCACTGTGGTGCTGTGGCAGCCCGCGGGCAGCGCGTGGCCCTGYGCGGGCCGGCCCTTCAGCAGCTCCCTGCCGCCGTGCGGCTCCGCGAAGCGCGCGGGGCTTTTTAAGGTTTCGGTGGTGCCATCGTGAAACTGGGGCACCCCCTGCGCCACTCCAATGGGTTTGACCTTGGCTGGTTTCTCCGGGGCCTGGGCGAAACTAAAGCCCTGCGGTGGCTCGGACTCTGTTTCCCCTAGGGGTAACACACGAGCAAGCTTTTTGGCCACAATTTCTCCGTGATACCGATAGGGCCCGGACACCTTCTGGGGCTGCCTAGTGTCCATCTGCAGAGGCAGATTGCACGGTCGGACCAGGTGCTTGCTGGGCTCCGTCTCTTGGGGCCGCCTGTCCAAAGTCGCTCTAGGGTTGTTCTGGGAATGAGACAGAAAAGGGGAATCCAGGTCTGGTTGCTCAGATGGCTCCCAGGCACTCTCTATCACGGCATCTCTCACAGTTGGAGCAAAACCCCAATGCTTCATCCTCTCAGAAGCCAGGTCAGTGTCATACTGGAGATGCTGCAAGCCTGGCCAGYTCAGCATACCATCAACCTCTCCACCTTCAGGAGCAGAGGACTCAGCATCCCCTTTGCTCCTGCTCTTCCTCGCTCCATCCGAGCCCTTCTTGCCACTGTCCCATTTAGACCAAAGCTGGCAAGGCTTAAGGCCATTCTTGGAAACCTGCAGGTCGGCAAGTTCAAACTCCAGGCTCTCCGTGTCGAGTGACCTGCTCCTCCTGTTAACGGAGAGCGGTGCTGGCATGGAAGGGCTCAGCCCATGCAGACGTAGGTGGCGGGGAAGGCTGGCAACACCCCAGTTACAGCTCTGGAAGGAGCCGTGGGGGTACCCGGGAAACATTCTCTCGTCACATTCAGCAAATGACTCTTTCTGTACGTAGCTGTCATCAAAGGCATCAAAGGATGCGGCAATGTCCTCGTCAGCATTCATCTCCAGATGCTGCTCACACTCCCCCTCTCCCTCCTGCTCCACATCAACAATGTCAAACGTGACCATGGTGGGGAGGACAGGGAGGTTCTGAGTGAAGGAAGAGCCAGAATCAGAACTACCAAGGCTCTCAGAGAGGCTAGAAAAAAGGGTCCCACTGCTGGTGAACTCCACTAGAGCTTGGGAGAAGTTAACAGCATGTTCGGGTTCACGTTCGCTTTCTGCCTGGGATTCCCTGGCAGCAGTTTCCACCCCGCTGTGGTGGTCACTCTGCAAGCAGCTATCAYGCTCATGGGTTCTATAGCTGGGGTAGGTGCCTGTTTTGCCCGGGACTAAGCCACCATGGGGAGAACCACCAAACACCGTGTGATCCAGGCCAGAATCAAATGTAGCGTTGTTTTTCATGAGYGGAATAAGGCCACTTCCTTGGGCTTTTTGGCTGTTGTAACAGTTTTCTGGACACAAGGTCCCTGGAAAATCCCTCCACTCTGGATTTTCAATCCTAGCCACTGATACCCCACTATTCACACCTCTGTTTGGAGCTTGAGAGGCAACCTGCTCACTACCAAGGCAACTCTGACTTTTGCCAATCAAGTTGGCTGCTCTAGATTTACATTCAACATTTTGCTTTTCCCTGGGACACTTCTCTTTGCCGGGAACATCAAGTCTCTTCAAGACTGGTTCCCTTTGCAGCTCCCAGTACAGCAGCTCTTTCTGAATGGCAGCTAGCCGCTCTTCTTCTGTTTCCATCACTCCACTTTTCTGACCCATCATCTGGATCAGGCTCTTCTCAGCAGGGAGGCAGAAGTCTAAGAAGTAGTTGAAGATCTCTGGACGAGACACTTTGCTCTCATAAAGGGATTCTTCTGCCTGACAAGGGCTCATCAGTGTGTCATCAGGCTCATAAAACTCATAAAGTGCATCGCCACTATAACTGTCTCTGGGAAGACGATCCTTCTTGATCTCACTAAGCCCATCGCCAGCTTCATCGTCTGGCCCTGGCGTGGTGGAGTCGTAATAACCCTCATCACTGTTGGGTGCAGACTCCTGCTGGTCACTCTGGGGTGTCAGGAGTTCCATATCATCCATCCCCCCCACTGCATAAGGGTGGGCTTCCACCTCACACAAACCATGGGTGTCTAACTTGCTACTCACCACTGGTGGCTCCTGACTGCTCACAGTTGGAGGTAGTTGGGCATCATAGCTCCTATCACCTTCAGCAGTGCTGTCCCACACCTGCTGGAGGTATTCCTCTGCCTCCTCAGGCATGGCCATCTCCTCCCCACCTCCCTGGTACGTGACAAGGCAGGAGCTCCGTTTAGCAGTGTCCCTGCTGCGCTCCACAGACATCGTGCTCTCAGCAATGCTGAGAATGTCAGGCTCAGCAATGATGTCCCCACACCCTGTGAGAGAATCGAAACTCTTGAGGGATGTGACATCTCCAAAGATGAGGCTTAGCTGGTCCCCAGAGTGCAACGAAGGAGGGTCGTTGTCTGCGAAGTCAGCATGAAGGACCTCAGGGAGGTGGCTGTAATCAGACTCCATGCAGACAACAGCATCAGCCTCCGATTTTGCATCTAGGGTATCCTTGTTCACAGACGTCGCTGCTGCATCCCCCTCAGAGCAGCCTTTATCAGCCAGGAGCCAGTCTGGCTCAGCAGCCTCTCCAAGGTTGGTCGTTGTGCCCGCAGAGCAGCTGTCCTCAGAGGTCTCCGGGCAGGCGAGAGGGGCAGATCTCAGTGCCCCTTCTTCTGGAACTTGTTGGGTTTCAGCTCCCATGCCTTGAGTTTTCTTGGCCTCCTCTGAATCCCCACCCCACCCAGGGAGCTCTGTTTTCTCACATTCAGCAGCTTTGCTCTTACGGTGGCGACGGATGCTGTTCAAAAAACCTTTCAGGCCTTTTTTTGGCCTGGAAAAGGACAATGACTTGTCCCCATTGGTTTTCTTCTCACAGCCCTCAATACTCCCTGGTGGAGAGTTGTCCTGCCTGCTGAAATCAACCTTGACACTGCTATCTATGGCCACGTGAGCGCTTTGGGAGCTTGGCAGTGGACAAAGATGCGAATCCCTGCTTCCACTCACAGGGCTTTCCAGCTGCACCCTGCTGCTCTCCTCATATGCAGCACCACTGATCCCATCATGGGTCTTGCTTTTACTGAGCCCCTTTTTGGAGGCTCCTTTCCCTTGGCCTTTGTTTCTGCCCCCAAAGAAACTCGGCAGTGTACATATGCTCCTCTTCCCTCCAAACAGCTTGAAGGCAGTTTTCTTCAGCTTGCCAGGGGGGGCCTGAGGCTGCTGCTGCTCCGCAGCCGCGGCAGAGGCATCGCTCCATCCGGAGTGCTCTCCCGCGGCGTTTTCCTCCTGCTGCTGGTCGCTTCCCTTGCGTTGCCTGCAGATCACAGACTGAGACCTGCTCCTGCCAGCCTCCTCCGTGCAGTCTGTTTCCATGGCAGCTGCTCGATTCAGGTGTATCTAGCTGGAAACAACGGCCTCTGTAGCCGAGTCTTCTTCAGAGCGCATRGACCAAAGCATCATGACTGATCTAAAGCAAAGAGAGAAAGAAGATGTGAGAAGACAGCAGCAAACAGCAAAGTCAAATAGGTGCAACCAGGCAAGAGGCTTCCACGCCAGCTGGTACAGTAACTGCTGATGCCTCTAAGAGCCTCTCTGCTTGCTCCTCCCATTAGAGCRTGGCATGAAAACGCAACGCTGCTTGTATACACCTGTTTGCTGGACTAGGAAATGCATACGTTTCCATTCGGCAGCAATATTGCTTCCTGGGGACAGAGAGTTGGACCTCAGAGCCACCTCTCTCCAATCGCATCAGCATCATAACCTTTTCCCACGGTGGCAACGAAAGCCACCAAGCATGGGAAGCAAGGCCTCTCGGAGGGCACTGCAACGTGCCCAGTTCTCCCAAATGTGCCAACAAAACACAGGGTGCTTTTTGACAAGAAATCAAACCAAGAAACGTACATACTAAAAGGTCTGCATCCAGTGTATCCAAAGTAATTTACTACACCTATATTTTTTCCCCACACTAGATTTCGGTYGTTCTTAACATCATCTTGCAAGCAAGAAAGAATTGCACTAAAACCAGTTCACTACAACCACCCTTATCAGAGGGAAGAAAGATTTTAACTATGATCGTGCATTTATCACAACAACAGAATAAATCAAATAAGAGTATTTTTTTCACAGAGGTGGGATTGGAGAAAATAAATCCATCTCAAATTGTAATGCACTGCTGAGCTTTAATACCTGAGGCTTAGCTCTTAGTGGTATGAAGCCAGCAAAGCCTTTCAGGGAGTTTACCCAGAGATCCGTAATGACAAATACACCCCGACCCATGGCCTCCAGCTCCCGTAAGAGCAAACCTGCAGAGAAAGACTTTTTTCCCCCCTTGAGCCTTGGCAGGCGGTGTGGAGAACATCACAACATTTATTTGCCTCTATAATTAACRATAACCCTGGTGTTCCCTCCCCTCACTAAAATTAGCAGCTCAGGAAAACAGATGGGACAGGATACAATTATATTAAAGCAGTGACTTAGCAGAGCGTTACCAGGCGCAGGTACCCGTTTGCAAATCCCATCCTCGTCCCCTTGCTCTGCTGAGCACTGCAAGGACAACGTGCCTGCCAGGCAGCCCGCAGCACAAGCGGAGCAGCCTTTGGCACKGCCCGGCCCTGGATTTACACACACTGAAGGGCCGTACGCAGCGGGTCCGGATTCCACCTTCTAATTCCAACCTCATAATGTTTCTGTTGGCTGGCTCGAGCCCTTCRGGGGCACCAAGCCAACTGGAAGTGACGGGCTCAAAGGCACGAGTGTAATTCAGGCCTGCTCAATGTAACTGTCTGGTTGGCCAGCACTTGGAAGGCAGGAGAAGAGGGTTTGGATCTGCAGGCTTCACTGATGCAGGCTCCTTTCTCCAGTGCATTTCATCACTGTAAATACATTGCTGGTAGACAGCAAACTGCACAAACACCTCAGCCTCAGCTCTTGCTTAACCTAGAGCCCTTCCAGAGCAACRTGGCGTCTTCCCAGGGCAACCTTAGGGTTGTTCCAGGGCACATCTAGCGCTTTCCCAAAGTGCAAAGGGGGCTGCTGGAGCAACCCCAGAGTATCTCCAGAGTATATCTGGGACTCTAGATCCTCTCTGCTTTCATCCTTTCTTCGCACTTTTCTAAGGCTCTTCTTGAGCACACTGCCCCCCAGCACTTTTCTGAGACCTCACTGGACCACTTCTTAGCACCTCTGGTTCTTCTGGGGCCTTTCCAGAGGAGCAGTGGAGCTCTACTAGTTCTGGGGGTTTCTCTGGAGAGCACGGGTTAGACAGGGCTGAAAAAAAACAGTGAATATACAACAGTGCAGGCATGACTTGTTCAAAATGTGGGAAAATGAAACAGAATCAAGATTTTCAAAAATGCCGATCAAAAATAAGATTATCCTGGCTCCATGTCAGCACTGACATCAATAAACGCTCACTGCTGTGACCACAGTGCTATTTATAGGCACTAGAAAAACTGACGTCAAGGGCATGCGGCTGTCTCAATGAAATATGGAAATAGAGTTAAAAATCAAAAAAAAAAAAAAAAAAAAAAAAAAAAGCAGTAATTCATCGACATGCAGCTTTCTGGGGTGGCCAAGGGCAGAGGGGTAGAACTTGGGGAAGGAAAGTGGTTTGATAGGTCTGCCCTGAGCAGAAGTAGGGCACCAGCACACCACCCTGGCTGGGTCCGGGAGGCTGGCAGAGCACAGCCGCGCAACGGGTTGTTCTGCTCCCAAATCAAGCTCACTGCATCACACTCCCTACTCCAGCACTTCCTGGGCACCAAGGGCACACGACAGGATAGACACTGACAAAAAACGGGACAACAGCCAACCAGCCCCTCAGCAAATTCCACCTGACTGTGGGATTCCATGCCAGCACTGACCAGGCTGGGCTGTAGCAAACACAAGAGTGACACAGATGCAGGGCAGCTCTGGTCTTAGACCCCACTGCGTAGGTCTCTGCTCACGTAGACGTACACATCAGAACTGCAGGATTTCACAGAGCAAAAATGAACACATAAAAAAGAAAAAGAACAAAAATTAACAASTTTCCCCCAAATACTTGCTAAAGAAAGGATCTCCTTCATGAGCTCAGGCTTATGGTTGGACTTGACTTTGAAGGACCTCTCCAACCATAATAATTCTACAGTTCTATAAACTCAGTTGACCTCTTCAAGTTGTGAAAGGAGCATCCATGAAAATTCACAGCCATCAGAGCATTAAACAAATAAATCAAATAGGAGCTGGAAGAAGAAAGTCCAGCCTGTACCACAAGCCCTGGGAAAAAAMCACCATTTTAAATATACCTCAGTCTTGGGCAGCTCATCAAGTCTCTCGCCTTCATGCAGACACCTCCTATAGCAAACAGGCTGCTAAATCCTTTCATTGCATTGCACCAGAGATTAGCTTGGGTGACTGATAGCAATCAATGGGCTCGCCCTGCCTCTGCCCCAGCTGCAGCATCAGCAGCGCTTCTCTCGCTGCAGGCTGGCTCTCCACAAGGCCAGAAACCCGCCAGAAATCCTTCATGAACCCTCACTGCAGGACCCAGCTACACAGCCTACTCCTGGCCTCATCAGGGCTGGGGGGCAGCCCACCAGAAGGATCCTTTTGCCTTGCAGTCCCAGCTCTACAGAAACCTGCTCAGTCTCCCCGATGAGCACAGAAACGCCTGCAAAAAAGCCCCATGTCAGTAAGCTACAAGAGCACCCAGCCTCAGCTCTTTCACTCCTCACAACAGAGCACAGAGCTTCCAGAAGAGCAAGAAGCTCCTGACAAGGTGCAAATACAACCCAGCAGAAAGCCTGGTTCATCGAGCTCTCTTGAGCAGGCAGGTACATACAGACACCCGTCACACAACCATCCAGCAAGGAGCACGAGAGCCTATTCTCAACATGCTGCAGAGGACAAGCCACAGGCTAAAATCCTTAAGCAGTAGTAGCAGGAAAGCTACTTGAACTGGAATTAGGCACTTCACCTACGATGAATTAACTCTCACAAGCACTGGGGAGGACAAGTTATGATCAATTAATTGTTGGGAGCCACAGCAAGGAAGAGAGTAACATCATGCTGATGATACAAACAGGAGACTGCAAATTAAAAAGACTTACCCAAATCACAAGGGAATCTCTACCAGCCACAGGATTAGAGCGCAGAAGTGTTCCCAGCAAAACAGAGGATTTCTATAATCCGGGATAACTGCTGGAGCACTAGTCATAGGCTTTGTCTCAAACAAAGTGCCCTAACTCACAGGTTTGCTTTCATTTCTGAGATACAATTTCCCCCAGAAATGGCCTAAAGAAGTATAGGGGAGCATGCATACAGTTTATAAATATGTTAAACTTCACTCTCCTGTAATCAGGCATGCACTGGGTGCAGTGTGTGAGCCTGCCCTGGGTTAGATGTGAACACAGGCATGCAATTCCTGCTCTCCCACATCTCTAGGCAACCTATATTGGTAATCCCAGGCTGGAAAGGAAGAGACGGGACATAAAGCAAACAACACGGCCAGGGCTGGCCCCTGACTAGCCACAGAGAAATCACAACYGCTCCGTTATCGGCACTGTCTCTCTCGAGAAGCCTGACAGCCRTTGTTGGGCTTTGCAAGTAAAAACAGTTAAGACACATTAGGCAATTCTGAAGTGCGAATAGCAACAAGCCCCATCTGTCTGGGGCCAATACAATAGCCCAGGCAGGGCTGGGGGTAATTCAGCTCTCCTTGTACAGGGAATTCTGCTCCAGCTCTCAGATTTAGAGAGCATTGCATTCAGCCCAGGGTAGTTTGATTCCCCAGCCTATGGTCTCAAGAAATATCTTGCTTGGGATGCAAGCAAGCTGGATAGAGATATTACTGATGGAAGAGAGCTCTGTCACCGAGCTGTGAAACTCCCTACCATCGTGGGTTTCCAAATCGCTTTCCACAAACCTATCAAATTCCTCTGCAAAAGCACTTGGGAGCATCTGCCAGGAGAACCCTAAAGACTGTCCCAGAAATTGACAGCTCTGACAACAGGAAACCATCATCTTTTTCCCCAAACTAATTTTATTCATGGCCATTTTATATTTATTTCAGACAGCTTTTTCTTTCCTCCTGCAAAGTTCAACTCCTCGATATACTTACCCTCCCAGATACCCTCTCGGCCTTCAGTTCTGGGGCAGAACCAGCCCCCGAGCCTCTTCCAGAGCAATAGGCTCCACGCTCCCCAAGCGACCTTGCAGCTATGCCTGTTCCAACAGAAATGACGCCCTCTCAAATACAAGCAACAAGCGCTGTAGCCAGTACTCCACTGGTCCCCTGTGCCCGCCCCAAAGCTTCCCTGTCAACCTGAAGCAGAACCTCGAGTTGGAAGAAGCTCGTGAGAYGCAGGCTGGCAGGCAGGAGGCAGTGCTTCAACCTCCGCAAGTTTGCCCTGCTGGCGAGGGACCCTTGCCGAGCGCAGGGGCTGCAAGGCTGGATGCAAAGCGATCACGTAGGTGCTCCGCACAGCCCCGYGACCATGACAACAGGCACAGCACAGCCCTGCTACTTAAATAAATCACCCAGAGAAATTCCGCCCAACTATTATTTTTGCAGCCCTGGCTTGCAAACGAGGACCAGCTCTTCCCGGCGCCGCCGCTCACGCCGCCGTACCACAAGCACCTCGGTTTGCAGGCAACATTATTGCAGCTGTGAGTACCGACAGCCAACAAACCGCTAAAACACATGGCCGCTTTCTCCAAATAGACTGTTGCATACAGCATTTTTGTCAAAATAAAAACACGGTGCAATAGAAAGTACTTCGTAGGGAAGCTGCACATTAATGCTATTATCCCTAAAAAATAGTAATAATTTGAGAATCTCAAAGTGTCAACATCGAGCCCTGAGTGAGCAGAATCTTTATGGCAGTAGGACTGTATGGATCAGAGCTACCATCTTCCTCATTTGCTCTTTACTGCCATAATTACGCTATTGAGAGCTGTCGTGTGGGCAGCTRTCTCCAAGCTGAAGAGTGCCTGACACCAGCACTGTTTGTTCCCAAACTGTTCCTAGTGTTAAAACCACATCCACAGTGGGAAAGCGGTGACCCTTTACCCCACCCAGGAGCAGTTAACGTACTCAATATATGTAGGTATTTAGACAGGTCGAGTCCTCAGCCCAGGAAAATGCTACAGCTTAGGCAGTCGTGTGTACTTCCATGTATGCAAGCACCTTGTTTTTAAGGCGAGATATATCTGGTGCAGGAGAGATGTTGCTGTGATGCTGGGGAGCGATTAGAAATAAGCCAAGCAAGTTACACCCCAGTCTAAAGGCAGATGCAAAGCCATTTAAGGAGGCTTCTGTCCATCAAGCAGAGCATCCACTCCCTGGATACCAAAGAAAATGCTCATTAAGTTACAGATGTGATAAAGGGTGTGATGGGCAGCTCCAAAACATCCATAACGTGATAAAGGGTGTGCTAAGCAACTCCAAAACATCCAGAACTGCATGTTTCTCATCCACAGTGACAGGCAGTCATGGACGCTATGGCTTGAGAAGCTTCTGCACAGCTCCTGGCACAGGGGGCCTGCAGCGACCCAGCTTTCCTTCACCCTAGCTCAGCAGCACTAAATCACCACAAAAACCGACCCGCGCCTGCCTGCCCACTGTGAACGCCAAGCAAAGAGCGGGCGATGCCGCGGCGACGTGCGCAGGAAGGGAGCCCCTGCCCGCCACACCACTGCAGGGTGCAAAGCCCCTGCCTGGCACGGGACCCCAGCACCGACCGAAGCGAGCTGGGTTAAATAAATACCACAGCGAGGGCCCCAGGAGGCCTGTGGGTACATCGGGAGCGCCACGCGGCCTCCCGCACACGCGCTGTTCATTGAGACCGCAGCTCCACGTCCTGCGAGTAGTAACTACATACAAAAAAAAGAAAAATCATACACACACACACAAGCGAGTACTTTTACAAGCAGGGTGTGAGTTTAACAGCTCTGCCTCAAGAAGTCACAACGCCTCCCTCAAGTCTGGTACAGAATTAGAAAGCAGATTCCTCCTACGTAGGCATTCCTGCGCCTCTCCCCACTCAAAGCCATGTGTGCACAGCTTTGTTTTTGGGCTCTGCCACAAGCACAGCTTATCTGTTGGCCAGGGGGCCTGAGCTGCTGCTGTCCTTCACCTTGCAAAGGGCCAACAATTCTTTTTCTTACATGAAAGACAAGTTCTGGTGAGAAACATTACAATAAAATTAAGGAAAAGAGATATTTCAGGAACAAAAGAACCCAGTACTAAGGGAAGACTGATTGGATCAAGGGGCTYGAGCAGTTAACCCAAACTGTTAACCCAAACACTAACGTTTGCTCAATAGCTCAACTCCAACCGAAGCCTGAAGCACAGAGCAAGCACAGACACAAGCTGCACCAGAACAGCTCTTTTGTTCTTAAAAAATAACCTCCCCCCCAAAAAAAATATCAGTTTTCTGGTTGCAGCTTGCATCTAGCTGACTTTTGCCTGACAGGACACCTGCCATCAAAAAGCAGGGCCACAAGCCACTCCGTATTTGCACCTGGGGCAGGAGAGTCACACGCAAGAACCCGGGGCCACATCTGACCCTGCAAAGAGTGACACAAAACTCTCTTKGAAAGGCTCTCGAAGGCGCTCAGAAAGCCCCAAAGCTCCACCACCTGTTTCAACAGGATARCCCAGAGCTTGCTCCCTGGCGAGCATTTGTTAAGACGTCTTCTCTGCCTTGAAGCCACAGTCTCTGCGAGCAAACAAGCACTTCAGAGTAGCTCTGCTCTGCAGGGGAGAAACGGGAGGGCAGGACAAAGAGATCATTGACCATACTGTCCAACCCATCCAGGGTTAATCTGGTGTTAACCTTCACAAACGCAGCACAAGCAGGTCTTCTTGAGGCTGCCTGTGGAAATCATCAGAGAAAGACAGTGGATGAGATGGTAAAAGCGCAGCACCTCCCAGCTTGGTCCCGTTTAAAGGGAGAAGTGCTTCACAAAAGGGGAGCGTTAGCCATGGTCCTCTCGTGCTGGGGTGGTGGGTTAGAGGCTGTTCTCCTTTCCCTCCTCACCAGCTGCTGTGGCTCCCCGGGGACACCCGGCCCATTTCGAGACTTCCTATCTCAAACATAAGTTCTCCCTTATCTCCTGTCCGTGACCCACCTCCCTGTATGGGACGGGACTTTATAGAGCAATCTCACTCTTGGAACAGCTCCCGGTGGCATCTGTGTCCTCACTCTCCCCACAAACAAGTCCGGCCAGAGGTCCTACAAGCCTCTGTAGAGCATGGAAAGGTCTCAAGTTTCAGAGCTCCAGCATCCCGAAGGCTACGACACAAGCTCTCCAAAGGGGCACGTTTCGGGAGGCCCCACTGCTGCTCACAGAGCCGTGCGGACAGCGGTGCCACCCGCACAGCCTCTGCGCGACCAGCACGGCTCAGTAGCTCCACACATCTCACCCCACGAAAACCACGGCTCGCTGAGGAGTCCGGAGCGAAAACCGCCACCGRGGCCACCCCCAGCACGGCGCCAACCCCCCGCCAGCGCTGCCACAGCGGCTGCCCCGCGGAGCGCTGCCTGCGGCCTCGAGCCGCCGGGCAAAACCGCCGCCAAGTTGGGAAGGAGCCTCGCGACTGCAGCACGCGCCGACACTCGACGGAGCGGAGGCGGCGCCGCCGCCTGGGCGAGGCCGAGCAGCCGCCGCGGCGCCGCGCAGCCCGGAGCCGCCGCGAGGCCGCCCGCGGAGGCGAGCCCGGCCCGGCCCACACAAAAGCCGGCGCCGCCGCCCGCAGCGGCCCGCGTCCCTCCGGCACTTACCGGCTGCAGCCGCCGCTGCGCGCGGGGAGGCTCC
>NW_020455415.1:5348726-5409271 GCF_003342845.1 Nothoprocta perdicaria | reverse complement strand
GGCGGGGGCGGCGCTGTGACGGCGCGGGGACCCCGCACGACCTGCGTGCGTGGCTGTGACACCGCAGGTGGCACGGRGGGGGCCGTGCGTGATGTCACGCAGCTGGTGTGGCACCGGGACACGAGGGTGGCGCCCGGCTGTGCAACATGAGGCGTGCGTGGATGTGGCACAAAGGCGACACGGGATGCCGTGTGACACATTCTGTGTGTGGCACTGTGACGCTCTGGTTGTCACAGTGGGTGACACAGGGACACCATTATGGTGTAACAGTGCTTGTGACACCATACCTGGCACAGGGACACCCTAGTAGCTTGTCACCATGTCCCTATGGTGACACAGGGACACAACATTTGTGTGACATGATGCACATGGCACTTAAACTTCACAGGTGATATGAGGACACATTGGATTTGTGACACTGCACAGCTGTGACACATGGACAGCAGAATGATACAGTGACACCGTGAGTGACATGTATGGCACAGTGACACCTCAGTGGTGTGTGCTCAGCTAAGATCCCATGGGTGACACAGTGACAGCACATGTGTGTCCCAAGAGGGGCATGTGTGCTCTTGTCCCCTGTGACTAGCGCCTGTCAGCCAGGGAGCCCTTCTTGGGAAGGCCTCTTAATCACTACATGGTCCCTTCCAGTGCTCTCGGCCCTGAGCACACGAGGGAAAAAAGGGCCTGTGCTAAAGCAGAGCAGTGATTTTAACCTAAAGGAGCTCGGGCTTCAGGGATCCCCAAAAAGTCCCTCCTGGGAAYGCATGCCAGTTCATCCCCATTTTTACCTCTTCTCCCAGACTTCCTTCCCAAGTGAGCAGTTTCCCAGCCTCAAGTTCAGCCTGGGGGCTGTTTTCCTTGTGTTACCCCAATCATCTTAATGTGCAAAGGGATCATCAGAAGCACRTGCCAGGGCAAAGGGTGGGCGGGCAGGACGCGGGGGTCCCGCGAGCCAGCAGATGACACAGAGCCGAGGCAGATGGTGCCCGAGAGCTGTGGCAGGGTCCGGATTAGCCGTCACACTGCACCTGGAGATGGATGAGACGTGTGGCCTCAGCGCAGAGCGGGAAGGTCAAGCTCACTTGGCAATAGGCCCAACGTGTCCCGCTCAGCGGCTCGAGAGGATGCGGAGCCTGAGGGGAGGAAGGGACCTCTGGTCATCCAGAGCCTTGGTGGGCAGGCGGCTGCCCCCATTTGGGGTGGATGAGGTAAGGCAGGAGCGAGATCTCAAGTTCTGGCAGTCACGGCAGGTCACCACCTGAGGAGGTGGCCACATCCATCCCGACACYGTGTTCTCAGAAGGAGTTTCAGGCTGCACTGAGGCCAAGGTGGCCACAGCAAGTGGATGTCCCAGAGGGCCTGCTTAGCCTCAACAAGCGGAGCAGGCAGCAAGCTCCGCTGCTCCCGTCCACCACGGACAAAGCTTTCAAAAGCCGGCCTAAAATTCCCTTGGGCATGTTCYGCTCATCAAAACACCGCTAATATCCCCCAGATCCCCAGGATCAGTGGGGCCGGGCCAGCACAATGCCAGCGCCCAAGGGCCAGAGCTGGCAGCGCGAGCGCCTGCCGTAGCTCCTGCCTCGGGTTTGAGCTCGGATAAAACGGAGCACTGCCTCTGGGCCATCAGGAGGCTTAACAAAAGATACACCGAGCACAGAGCATTGCGACCCGTGGCCATGGGCATTGCTCCCCAAGTGCAGCAGGCAAAACCTTCCTCAGGTTGCTTCTAAATATTCCCCCTCCACTTATTTGGACTGCTGTGTAGGAGAAATTCAAGCTGGAAATATATTTGCAAAGACGAGCCCTTTCCCAGAAAGCCGGTAGTGCCTGTTGGGTGAGAAAGCAAAGGAGCCACTTGTCTCTGGAGTGCAGCCTGCTGGTTGGGAACGCTGCTGCAAACTGCTCCCCAACATGAAGCTCCCATTAATTAATAAACATGGGCAGCTGTTATTAGAACCACCAGCTGCTGCTTGTTTAGCACGATTACCTTGAAAATGAAAATTTTCATCCATTCAAATATTAACAAATTATATTCCCATTCAGGCTGTCAGCTCAAATCCATCCCAGGACAGCAGGGACCRCAAGTCATTAGCTCCTCAAGGCTGCCCAGTGGCCCGTGAGCAAGGAGGGGAGGTAGCCGGGGCCCTTGTCCCTAGCAGGGAGGTGACCTGTCACCAACCCAGCCAGGGCCCTGGCTGATGATCACAAGGTGAAGGCTCAGCACCCAGCAGGTGCTGGGGACTCAGCTGGGCTCCCTGCATGCATTCAGCCTACTCCTGCAGGACTCTAATCACTCCCAGCACCATTCTGGTAGTGGCCTAATAATAACAGAAGAATTAGCATTTAAAATGCTGTGCAGCTCCACAGTGTAAGACTTACCTGGCCCAAACTGCACTAGAAGAGCCAGAGTAGGCTCTTTCATATAGCTTCAAATACATGTAGCTTGATGTTCATGTATAAAACAAACTTACTTTTTCAACTTTTAATTCCGTTTCCTAGGATTAAGGACAAGCCTACAGACAAATTGGTGCTGGATAAACAACAGGAGGGTTTCCAGGTGTCAACATGAACAGCAAGGTGTGCAGCAAGGGGTTTCTTCTCATAGAGACTGCCCCAGGGCCTTCATGTCCCTTCAGCAGATCAGATCTGCAGCTGAAAGGATTCCCATCAAATTCTGCAAACGAAGTAGAGGATTTTAGCAAAGGGCAGAGAAGAACGAACACAAATCCATTTTGGGTGCAACACAGTCTGGTCAGTCTGTATTTGCACATGAACTGGCTTGKTCAGGCAATTTGACAAGTCCTCAATGACCATCCAGACCTGCTGCCCTCCCTGTGCTGCTTCCTGCCCCTTGGATCTGGCACGGACCCATGAGCCACTAATCCCACCCCTCAAGAAGAGGCTGCTGCAGCTCTTCTAGGAAGGGTGAAATCACCGAGTCCCATTTCACAGCCAATTGCTCCCTACAAAGCAGATGCTAAAGCTTTGTCCAGGCTAATTTCTAGTATGCCAACCTTGGGACCCTTCATACTTCCCTCCGGAGATGTCCTGCAGCCTAATAGATGCYGATTAATAGATCCCACAACCTTTGAAATAACAATTAGATCAGAAGCCTATAAATAATGCAAAATGTGCCTGTTTTGCAAACAGCAAGCTAACTCGAGCTGATGCCAAGCTGACATTTTGCAAGAGACATTCAATAATGGCAAGAAGCAAAGTTGCCAAAGTCTCACAGAAAACATCGCTCTGGGAGGCCAAAGAGCCTTTGTGCACGTGCAGAGCTCCTGAAGGCACCATGAGATGTGTTTGGACACACACGCAGCTTCCACATGCCTTTTCCTAACTGTGGATGCACTCAAGATACAATTACACTGTAGTAAACAGAGTATATGGGATATACTTAGCTAAATGCTAAAGATGATCCAGAACATAACAGCCACCCATGCCCTGGGCTGCAGAGGAGCAGCAGCGGCACTGCAGGGCTATAAATGTAAGCAAGTTGCCCTCTCCAGTCCACCCAGGGCTCCCTTACATCACAGCAAGGATCACACGGCTCTGAACGACTAAGCTCCTTCTCCAAGAAGAGCTACAGTTTCCTGCTCCAGTGATTTCACTGCTCTTTCCCTCCACACATTGAAAGGCAGCAATCAATGTAATTAAGGAAAGCCTGTCCCCGCTCCCCGCTGTCGCAGCATGAGTTATTAAGAGCAGAGCAAGGCTCAGTGCAAAACACTCGGGCTGAGCTTACCCATTCGGCAGTTTTTATCCCTCATCATCTGCTGCAGGAGGGACCAGCTAGGTTACCTACTTATACTATGGCCTCCTCTGGGCTATAACCTCTAATTGCCAATCTTGATTTAAGAGGTATTGTCCCCATTGCTGACACCAAAAAAAGGGCAGCCTGGAGCTGCCCCAGCCACTGTGCTGAAGACTAAAATATAGCAACAAGTGACACCATCATAAGGAACCCCTATGGGGAAGAACTCACCCAAGCAAACGTGTCTTCTACCTGCATTCTCCCATCTTTGTTTTTCACTTTAAAAAGCAGAGCCCAGACAGCTCTTCTACAGCCTGTCCCACCCAGGAAGGGCTGACTTTGACCCATGCCAATGCCAGGGATTTTTCTACTGTGGCAGGGCATGGATCGCAGTTAATTACACGTTTGACCATCACTTTGCACAAAAAAAAAGCAAACAAATAAACAAAAAAAAAAAAGACAATTTTGCAGAGTCTGAGAAGAAAAAGCCTGTGTGGCTGCCAAAGCCAGAGAGTGAATCACTGGCAGAGCGGCCCCGGGAACGCCTAAGCTCCCTCCCTGCCCTAAATCCGCCAAAACGCAGATTCCAATCCTGCTAGGCTTCAAGGAGGGACAAAGCAGTCGCTGCAGAAAGGTTGTGTGTGGTTTTACTTGTAGTAAATGTGTTTTTCACGCGTAGCAGAGTGAAAGCCTCGTTCTGCTGGGTTAGCCAAGAGGTGCTGCAGGCAGAGGAGGCCACAGCTCGTAGATGGGCTCACAAGCTTGCACGATACTTACATGATAATAACACAACTCCTACGTTCTATAAAGGTGAATATGAAGGTTTCCAGCCAGGAGCAGTCCTGGCACTGGCGTTTCTGCCCATGAGTGGATATTTAAGCAGTAAATGCTTCCCCATGTGAGCAGCGAATAAGCAAATCTGGGGAGCTGTGCCATTGGGCAGTGTCCTGTGTCACTTCCAGGTGATATTGGCTGAGCTTCCAGGCTCGTCTCTTACCAGTTACGCAGTATTTTACCAAACAGGTCACAACAATTTAATAAAAACAGTGCATGTACATAAGATAAGCCCTGCCTCATCGGGGACATGTGGCTGGGAAAAGGACCCATGATTTAACGTTGCTTAAATACACAGCCTAAAGCCACCTCCGTTTGGTCAGCCAAGGAGATCCAGAGGTAACGCAGGGCACTGGGATGCCAAACCACTGCCAGCATGAGGGTTAATGAGGAGAGCTGTCCACAGCTCRCGCTTCTCTGCTGCCCACCTCCAAACCAGCCCGGTCTGGCAGTGGAGAAGCAGAGGAAGCACTTCCAGAGCCTTCCCAAAACTGGCCTTACGTGCAGCCACTTTACATGGCTCCTCCTTACATGGAGGCCGCTTTAACCTCCTTCCTCTCTACTTTTCCCCMAAAAGAAAGGAGGCAAAACAGGCTTTTCTCCTCTGGTTTTGGCCATCAAGCCTTTTCCTAGGTCCTTCTCCAACTAATTMATGACTACTAAAGGTGTGAAGAGGGTTCACAACCAAACACTAATTAAATCAGATCCTGTCCTACCATCATGCCAACACTTTGGGTGCAGAGGTCTCTTCTGTTTACTGTCACCCTCTTGCCCTCCACAGGGCAAGGTAAATATCCTTTTCACAAAGGCAACCCCTTTGGGGGACACTTGTTAAGCCACAATCACCTTGAAGCCGCTGATCAAGGGCTGTTTTGTGCTGGGCAATCGTGACTTCGGAGCAGCTTTTAATTTAGTTTCTTGATATGGTTCATGGGAGCTCGAGCTGCATCRGAGCCTTCCTCCTACGGCTGGTGCTGGAGGTAGCTCCGCAGGACAGGCGGGATGTCCAGCTCGCCAATGGCCTGCGCATGGCCTGCCAGCTTCAGAAGGTTCCTCACCGCCAGCCGGCACTGAGACAGCAGGGATTTGGGATGAGCTATAAGGAAAGGGAGGAAAAAAAATGACAGAGAAGTCACCGGAGAACCTCGATTCGGTTCAGTGAAGCTGGAGGGGTCTGGGAGAGGTTGAGTGCTGCAGCCACCGCCGCTGCACGTTCAGCCCTAGCAGCCCCTGTGCCACAGGAGGTGGGTGTACAAGGATGAACCCCCCAGCGTTGTACTAAATAAGTGGAGCTTTCAGCACCTAGGCAGTACAAGGGAGCCAGTATACAGCTGCAGAAAGGGAAGGAAGGGAGAAGCCTTGTTGAAAAACAGTATTCAACACAAGTGAAAATGCTGGCACAGAAAACTCCACATGCCCCAATTACAGAAAATATCCTCCGATTACAGATATTTTTGAACAGCAGTCCCCAAAATGACTCCAACAAGGGCAGCATCACCGTTATTGGTAGGTAGAGGTAAAGGGAAGGGGAACCTGAAGCAAGTTGCACCCGTGCCCTGTCCACTGCCCATGCCCAGCACCAGCCCCTGGGCACGCACACACATTACCTCTCTCCCTCAGCAGCAGCTCCAGGCCCTCGGTGCSAGGCGGGAGCTTTTCCCCCGCCACGTTCACCAGGTACACGTTGGCTCCAAAGTCGATGAGCAGCTTGATGAATTCACTCCTGCAGCCGTGTCCCAGGCAAAACTCCAGCAGAGTCTTGGGCTGCTTGATCCGTGCGATCATCTTCTCGTCCGTGCAGTTGTAATTGGGGTCGGCTCCATAAAGCAGCAGCGTCTTGAAGCACTCCAGGTGCCCGTAAACCGCAGCCAGGTACAGCGGGCCCGAGCAAGCCACAGCATTGGCGGCCCACTCGGGCACCCGCGCCTTGACGTTGGCGTCGGCTCCGTGGTCCAGGAGCTCTCGCAGGATGCCGATGTCTCCATCCCGAGCAGCAGTGAGCACCGGAGAGGAGTTGTTGTAGATGCTGCCCGATGGACAGGCCCCCGCGTCCAGGAGGGCTTTGACGCACTCCAGGTGGCCGTTGCTCACGGCGGTGAACAGCGGCGTCTGCGCTTTCACATCCAGGCTGTCCACGTCTGCTCCGTGGGCCAGGAGGATCTCCAAGCTCCGTATGTGGCCCTTGGACGCGGCGAGGCGGAGGGGGGTGCTGGGGACACCCCAGCCACTTCTGCTGTTGATAAATTTTTTGTACTTGTCTTGGCGCAAGAGTTTGTCAAGAGTTTGATAGTCATCCTCAGACACCGCTTGGTTCAGCTCCTGGCTTTCTCCATTATCTTCTTCATCTTCTCTGGGCTGGAGCATGGAGAAAATTTTAGTTATGTCCATTAGGCTCATTTTTTTGGTTGGTCTCCTAAGTACCACTTTCATTGTAAATTGTAAAGCATGAGATCTATGGGATGACAAGAAAAGAGCATTAGAGCCTACCCTGTCCCACACCAGCCCCCTTATCTTTCTTCTGTTTAAACCATCTGCTCAAAATATCCCAGGAGTGGAAACCCATGCTGATTAAGCTTTAAGATGGAGCTCATTGCTCTAGCACATACATGAGCCACCTCCCAAAAAGGTTGCAGTGATGGACAAACACAAGCTTGAGCTTGGTGTTGAAGCTCACACACTGCATCAGGAGCTCACCAAACTCTCTTGTTCTTTCYTGTAATGATTTGAGGCTGCTGTTCCCACAGATGGTAAAAAGGTAGCGGATAGATCAATGTGTGGCCATGGATAACTTAAGACTAGGTTTCTGGCAGGATTCTGCACCCAGCTGGTAAATGAGGCCACCAGTTCTCTCCAAATCCTCAAACTAGCCAATCTGGCTGTTCCCCATGAGAGCTGTTGGGTAAAGTAACSTCTGAAAACTGCAAGATCAGCCCAGCTTTGCACTGGCCACCTCACATGAACAGCCTGGCCAAAGGCTACATGAACACAAAGCTGTTGTAACAAGTATTTCAGACCYTACAGAAAATTCTGAATGTGACTTATGGAGCCAGTGGCACTGCTGGGTTTTACACCAGAGCAGGCACGAAGAACCACCTGATCATTTTTATGCCTTGCCAATTTTAAAGGGACTAGCTGGGATTCTATTTCAACACAAGAGCTGCTGGTAAAACTCAGCCTGACCAGCTTTTAGCATTAAACTAGCCCAAACCCTGCAGGTGCTTGAGCTCCACGGCGGCAAAGCCTCTCGCTGCCCTCCTGCCCCACGAGGGAGGCTGCAGCAGCGACGCTGCTCGCCGGGAGGCCGAGGAGAGGCCGCCTGCTCCCTCCCCAGGGCTTCTCGCTGCCGTCCCTCCCCGTTACAGCTCCCTTGTTCTCCCACAGGGGTGGCCAYGGGGCCCCGTTGCCTTCGCGGGTGCCTCCTCGGAGGTTGCCCCACAGAAGAAATCAGCAGCACGAAGCCATTAGCCCCTTCCTGCCACCATGCCCCTCAGTACCGTGACCATGGCCACTATGCGTCACATCAGCCTTGCTGCGTGAAGCACAACCAGGAGGACCCCTGTGCGAGGTCTCCTCAGCACCCACAGGGTTTGATTAAGTAGGGCAGGTTTGATGGCACCTGGGGCAGGCAGAGCCCCGTTGCACTCCAAYTGTCAGGCTACCCCCAACAACTTATATACAAATACGTGAAATCACAGATCAGTGCTTTACTCAGGAGAGGCTAATAGCAAGCCCTGGAGCTCCAAAACCCTCCTGGCTACGTGACTTTGAGCCAGGGGGTATCTAAGAGCTGGTTCAAAATAAAGGGTCCGCAGTTCTACACATTCCCTATGGAAACTGGCCTGAAAAGGAATTGACTGGCTGCAACGTTTCCAGTCAACGGAAACCAGCATCTCCAGAGAGCCATTCCTGCAAATACCAGCGCAAGGAGGTGCTCAGGGAACCAAAACCCAGGTGCCACCTCCGGCGCTGATGGAGCTGCCCGCATRGGCACCAGGCCACCAGAGAGGCTACCAGTGATCTAAGAGCGACAGAAAAATCTACTCACGCTCTTCAAGCGGTGGTCACCAAGCTCCCTCCATGCGCGCGAGTCGCCGCGACGCCGCTGCTCTGCCTCTGTGAGGTCGGTGACGCTGCCTTAGGCCCGGCCTAGCGGCTACTGCTCCATGGCCAGTCCCCGGCACCGCTGGGGAAGAGCCGGGCCCGTCCTCGCCAGTGCCGGCCGCAGGGGAATGGGGCTGGCCGGCCGGCACGCAGCTGAAATGCCAGCGCAGGGCCCGGGCTTGCCGGCTAATTTTAGCCCCCGCAGGCGTTTTATCTCCCCACTTCCATTCTTGGAGAGCTCTCCTTTGGAAGGGTAAATATAGCGAGGGGGGAGGCAGAGCCAGACAGGTGCTGGAGGCCGCGCGCCCACTCCACCACGCTCAGCCCACCCGGGGCCTCTGCTCAAACCTGGCCCACCAGAGCCCTCGGCCCGTCCTGGCTGCGGGAAACCCTGACAGCAGCTTCTAGGGCGACTGCGCTCTTTACTTCCCATCCTCCTGTAGGAATTACTATTAGCAACACCCCAACCTTGGTTTATGAAAGTACAGAAGGACCAAAATCACCAAAACCAGTCCAGATTTCTCAAGACAGCTTCAGGGTCCAAGTCTCAGCTGTGACTTAGACTTTGCTACCAACCAAACCTGCCAGAATAAACCATTGCATTGGCCTTATAAAATTAAGCCACATAAAAGCCTTCTTACAGGGTGGATGGGAGAAGAGGGAGCAACGTTTGGGCTGTCTTATCAAAAGCTGTCAGCTGCCAAGTGTATTCATGTTTTATCCAGGTCCCTCTCAAGCTCTTCCAAACTTTCTGGCAGTGGGGCAGGAATGGCCTGACAGCGTGAAGTGGCATTATCAGCACTGCTAGATAACAGAGAAGGAAGCAGCTACCCGGCAGAAAAATCACCACCACTGCAAGGAGAAAAATCTGGGGCCTCTGCAAAACGTTCTTGAAGTGCCCTCCGGGGAGCCTGCCAGGTACTGCCAAAAGGGCAAAGAGCACTAAAGTGTTAAATATTAATAGGTTTTAGACTCCTGGTTTATTGGCAGTTGTGCACTCTCCAAAACCACTCAGTAGACTTGCTTCAAAGCTGTTTCCCAAAGCTAAGACTATAAATGAAATTAGGAAGGAGCACAACTGCGTATTCTCATGTTATTGTTCTGCTCTTAGCAAGAACGGAAACTGCATCTGGGCTTTAGGAAGTAACAAGGATAACCCCAATACTAACAGAGCCAAAAGTAAGAATTGTTTATGGAATAAATCTGCCTTCAACCGAAAAGCAGCAAACTGAAATGCTCTTTATGTTCCCTTAATAACCAACGGTGTTAAACAGCATCTTGTGTGAATATTAAAATCAGCAGGTTCAGGTAAACACCAGAAAGACACCTAAGGAGAGAGGAGTGATAAATCTGCCACRTTGAGGTTAGGATTCCTAACTCTTCAAACAGCAGGAGGCCCAAGGCAAGCAGGGTGACCTGCTACCTTCTCCAGCAAACTATTTCCTTTATCAAYTTCCCCTTAATTGGTGAGGAATTAAAGGGCAAAAGTATATTAAGCGCCAACCAAGAAGCTTCCTCAGAAGGCAAATCCAGTGCAATAAAGTTGTTTTCATTATAACAGATTATAGCTATTAACGCAGCCGAAAGGCAGTAAGAAGCTTTCTGATTTACCACCACAAAGAGGTCCGATTTCAGAGTTCAGCACTAAGCGGTGCCAAACAGATCATTTTGCACAGATTAAGAGTTTACAAACAGTCCAAGTCTGCTGCAAGGGGTTATCGAAGGGGAATCTTCTGTCCTGATCTAGAGCCTTTGGGCTCTAGATCGCTGCAAGACACGAACACAGCCAGGCCCCAGCTCCAGCTCCGCGCCCGCTCCGGTCGCGCTGCGGTTTCCCCCCGCCAGAGGCACGGGCAGCCCTCGCTGGCAGCGCGTCTCTGCACAGCGCCGCTGGCTCGCCAGAACCTGGCCAGGCCTTCCAGCATTCCCCACTGAACACGCTTCAGGCTGTCAGCACTGCGGAGAAGTTATCCACAGGTGCACATGGCAATCTCCCTATTTTGGGTTTACAGGCACTGGTTTTAATTTCAGAGGTTTCAAGAGGAAGTAAAACCCTAATAATGCAAGTGAGGCATAAAAGCAGCCTTGCTCTGGGCTCACACACACTGGATGTCCCATCAGTAAATTCATGGGAATGGCCAAAATTTCAGACAGACGGAGAGGGCATCAGGAGAGCTACCAAATTCCTTTTMTATGCATATCTGTATATACAAGTTCCTTAAATATGTGCAGATAACATCTCCAACAGCAGGCAAGCCTGCAATAACAGTCTTTCTGAGGTGGCATTAATAATTGCTGTGAATTGCCGTGTTTACCATAAAACCCTCAAATCCCACACACTGAGTAACAGCATAATGAAATTTCATGCTTTCAAAAAGTCATTGGCTATCCCCACCAAAGTCACCCCAAAAAAGTTCTGGAAAACCTAAGAAGTTCTGAGAGGTGGTGGAACAGGGAAGGGGAAAAAAAAAAAAAGAAAAAAAAAATTGAACCCAGTTTTGGCAAAAGAGCAAATGCTATCACCAACTTTATCTTATTCTCTCCACAATTTCCCTTTTGTCAGATAAGAAGTTCTGCAAACAGCAGCTCTCTGTGCTAGTTCTCTCTAAACATCCTTGCCAGTGAGGGGGACAGTGTCCTCAGAGGCTGTACAAAAGCCCCAGGGTGCTTGCAAAACACCCAAATTTTGGAAAGGACACCCTTAGTCCTGGTCCTCATCCCTGTTCCATGTCTGCAGAAGTGGCCTGTAAAGCAAGTACMCAAGAGCAGCACCCTCTAATTGAACAGATCTGCAGAGGGAACCGTAGACATGACTGCAGTTAGCAATGATGTTCTTGCAAGTGTGTGTGTTTTTTCAATAAATATTTTAGGAATTCCCACTCATGCTTGCTCCTTTGCTCTCTCCCASAGATGAATAGGCTCCAAGGTTTTTTTGTTTGTTTTGTTTTGAGATAAAAGGAAAACATCATTTAGCATTTCACTAAACCGAGATATGGGAAAAGGTCTAATTTAACCCTACAGAATTTTTATCATTTGTAACAGAACTCTACGTTTTGTCCACAATCACTGCACATCCAAACAGGAACCTAAGTTAAAACACCTGAATTTGGAAACTGCATTAGAAGTTATRCTCAAATCTTCAGTTTATGATTCAATTTTTAAATAAAGTAATATTTTCAGAAACAAAAGAAGTACTAAGCGTCACTGTTCCTTTTCATCTCCATTTAGAACAGCAGATGTGACTTTAAAGTGAGAAGTGAGCTGCTGCACGCAGCTCCCACCAGCTTCACTGGTCAGTATTTTCACTTAGTGGAAGGTATGTTTGGGAGCTAACACCAACCAGCAGCTGTCAAAAACAGGAGGCTTTAGCATTCACCCTCCAATGTGTCTGAAGGAAACCTGACCTCTCCACGCTGATTTAGCCGCGACAGAGAGGGAAACTTCAATCACTCCAGCAAAGAGGCTGTCAAAAACACCTTAAGCTTCCCTGAAAAATGTAAATTAAAGCTTTCTCATTTCCACTCAGTACTAATGCAAATAATACAATTAAATGCAGGGAAAGTCTAATTTAGGTAAATGAATTGCACCGGCAACATTATTTATAAACAGGAAAAGGACTTGGAAACATCTGAAGATTAAGAATACCCACCTGTCAGGTCCATTTTTGGCCTTAAGACATAGGAAAGAAACACACACTTCTGAGATGCACAGCACAACAGGGCAGCATCGAGGAGGGCCGGGTGACCACACACTGCTCTCCTGCTTTGAGGGGAAATTTAAGAGACAGACTCACCCGTTACTTTAAAAAGGTATTTATTTTTTTCATAGGAAATAAAAATAAACTGTCGTACAAATGAAACATCATAAGACAAATACRTTTAGAGTAAAAGGACACAGTGTTCCTTCAAACACGGTGGTACTTCTTTTTAAAGCAGTGCATTAACTAAAATGAATCATACGTAAACAGCCGTTGCAGCACGTATAGGATTTAATCGCACACGATTCTATACAACCGCCCCTCAACAATTACACTAAGGACAAAACCAGCAACCCACTTACAGAGCAGCAAAACACACGTCAGACTAAGCAGAATACCACAGAACTTCAGGTAACCTTGCGGGTGAGGAGGAAAGGTAGAGAACTGTGCTCAGTTACACACACCTAGAGCCAGTGCTACAAGTTACTCTAGTAGTACGCTGCTACACCAAACACAGATGCACAGGGGCCATACACACCGATTAACGTCAAAAGAAAAGATATGGGAAAAGCACTTAACCTGCCCTCTTTTCTGCACTGGTTTTGCAGGTCAAAGATGTTGGAGGGAAGCAGCACTGTGTGTTTTAATACTTACCCTCACAAAGGACAGCACGTGGCACCGACCTGGCTCCCCTCAGCACGAGGCAGCCAGGAGAGCAGGGGCTGCAACATCACCTGCTTTGGGCTGCTCCTCACCTATATGAGGTGCTGTGCGTTAATTAGAACAGAACTATGGTGTTCAGGAGAAACCTTTCCCCCAGCAGAACCGAGGCACTGGATGTGCCCATGTGCAACAGGGATGGATGTAAACAAGGAATCGCCTTGGCTGCCAAGCGCTGCCTTCGGTCCGTACAAAAAATGATCCCAGCACCCAATGCAAAGGGTGCAAAGGTGGATAAAAAAGGGAAATAGCTACATTTTGAGTTCTTTTGATCACTTGTGCATGTGCAGCACTGAATAGTGCCAAGAAATTGTTCCTTTTGAGGTGCAACTGCCAGGCACTAAAGCTACCCAGAGCCCAGATCTGCCCGATGTGAGCTGACACTACATCTAGCACAAACGCTCTTGTGTACGATTTCCACGCGTGCATTAGGTTCATCTGTGCAAAATGCAAAAGTATTTCCTAGGAGGCTACTTCAGGGCCCACGATCTCTAAACCCAATGGAAAGGGCTGACACGGGGCACTTCCCAACTGGGCCATTTCCCCCGCGGCCCAAGCAGGGCGCCCTCAAGGCTCCCGCAAAGCRCTTCAGCTCCCAGCCAATCTCACCAGGCTCCAGACATCAGCAAACTYGGGCTTCCCAGCCGCCTACGAGCAAATCTTCTCTTCATCTTATTCAAGGTGGCTTCAGCTACCAGCAAGCACCAGCATAGCAGGGGAGTGTCTCTTCTAAGTGCTTAAATAAAAGGCATTTACTAAGATCAGGAGCAGAATGCAGCTAAGAGGACATATATATGCTTTTAACAGCCTTTCTTCTACCATAAGAGAAGGCTGAGATCTACAGCAGCTACAATAAACCAAATAGTCCCTTTTCTTCCATAAAGCACTGGTTTGATTTTGTCTAGCACTGACAACTGCAAAACAGAATATAAATAAAGAATCCAGCATTAGGAAATTCACATTAAGACATYTTTTACTGAGAAATAAAGCTATGCAAGTCCCTCTTCTACTCCCAAGGAGTAGCTTTAACACAAGCTATTTTAGGTACTTCCCACTGCAAGGCTGTACCTATTTGGAGCAAGCGAAAGAGACAACATCCAGGCACRAGGCCACCAGGGTATCGCGCCGAAAGCCAGAAGTCTTCCAGAAATGGCAGAGTTTCCCATAAATAGCACCCAGGCCCAGCAAACAGGATCCCTCTCCCATCTCCGTGCTCTGGGAATCCACACACAAGGCAGCAAGTGGCACTGCTCAGCTTGCGGCTCCACGTGAAGGAGAACTCACAGTGCAGCAACGCACCCACGTGCAGCCAGGAACAGGGCAGAGGAGCTTCTCTCCACACGGTGCTTCTATGACACAGTACCTATAGAACAGGTTTTGTACTTCTTTGAATGCTTTTTTAGGGATGATTTGGTTGAGTCACTCACCACTATCAGCAGGCAGGGCGCTCGCCAAGGAGCTCTCAGCAGGAGCCTCGAAGCTGCAGCAGAAGCCAGTCCCAGCTGAGCAGGGCCCTGAGCATGTGCTGCATGCATTGAACAGCTTCTCATTTTTGGTGTTGAAGTGCAAAAAAAAAAAAAAAAATATTCCAAGCTAAAAACATCCTAACTAAATGGTTTTCAAGCAAATAATTTCCTGGCATTCCAGGAAAACTGGATTTTTTTCCAGCCTAAATCTACAGCACCAGCACGAGCAACTTCAAATGCTGTAGACTTCAACTAAGCTTGTATATATTGTATCCAAGAGGTTTAAAACAACAGATTGTTCCCCCCTTTTTTTTTTGGCTAGGTTTTACATTTCAAAGTACAGAGTCATACATTGTTTTGTTACTGAAGTCAAAAGCAGCAAGATTACTAAAAGCTCATAAATATTTTCAGTGTAGAAAGTAATCTTTTCAGGGCTGTACRCAAGGAAAGTAGCGCAGTCAAGAATAAAAGATTTAAGGAGATGTCAGTGTCATGTTCCTTTAGAAATAAGCAAAGATCACTACACTTTTTCCTAGGTAATCTACGATAATTCAAAAGGCAAGGCAATGTGTAAACACTTATAGAAACATTTTTCAAAATATTCTTATACAAAGATTAACAAACAGTAGGTCTAAATCCTTCAGTAGTCAGTCAAAATTGTTTGTAACWCTGTTATCTCTAATTCTCAATAGAGATCACGTAACAGAATGATGACTTAAAATAACTGGTCYGAAAAAGTGCCTATACTGGCTTCATTTCCCATGTTGGGGCTCCCTAATTAAGAAGCCATATATACAACCCACTAAATCTCTTCTACCAGCTGGAATGGAAAGACAGGGTTAAGCTACCAGTCTATCTGAAAAGGGCTCAAAAGAGCCAACTTTGGGTACGTGAAATTGAACTTATAAACTACAAGAGGCAAGAATCTGCCCAACGCTTTTCATTGGAAACCTACAGCAGAATTTTTGTGTATTTGGTGCCATTTGGTTAGGGTGCAATCCCCTCAGCACAGTCCTCAAAATAGAACACACATCTGTCTATACATKGTTTTTGATACGCATCCATACAAGCCTCAATATCTTTTCTTTAAGCATAACTGGTTCAATATTTTATGTGCTAAGCTTTGAAGTAATTGCTCCCTGCAGGTCTCTCACTCTTATCTTGGAAATTACTATTTTTTTTAAACTGACTTAAATATTACTTGCAGATTTTAAAACCTACAGTGCTAAAAAGGTTTGTTTCTTACTGCTGTCCCGGGCATAGAAGAAATTGCATGTTCCCTTGCATTGCTCCTTTTAATTGGGTCTTTTGATATGCTCAATAGAAGATATCTTCTCACCCAYGATGAACAAAAATAGTCATCCAGGTGTCACCTTGAACACAAACTRACCTGGCTGTTTTATATTAAGTAAGTATATAACAGTATTGTTTTACAATACTAAGCCTTTTAATCTCCAGCAGCATCACAGCCACTGAGGCGAGTCTAAGATGGAGCCAGATCCATAAGCTAAAAAGTCATTTTTTTTTTTCCMATAATAGGTCACACCCCACTTTACTTTTTGTCACCTGTTCCACAAAATCACAAAGTTTGCTGCCATAAGAAATCTTGCCCATTTCCACAACTCTTGAGAGTATGGACAAAATCTCTGTGGTTTTAACACCCAAGAAAACATTCACTGTTGCCACTCAAGATGTGATGTGAAGCAATCCTTCTAGCCTACATTTCAGAGGTCAATAACTTCACTCACAGTTATTGCCTCACTGATGGATTTGAGGAACCCACATTAATTCCAGCTTAGAAGAATAGCAACAACAAAAAAAAATATATCCTCTTGTTTCATTTAGCCAAGATCATAAAACAAGAGCAAAAAGAAAATCTATATAAATTCATATTAAGCCCTCCTATACTTGCTCATTTCTAATCCTCCTGTATGAGAAATAGATGTGCTATAGGCTGTCTTTGTGGCTTGCTGCACTCTCAAGATCAGTAAGTAAAGTCCATAAAAGCTCATTCTTTGAAAGCTCGTCTTAGAAAGAAGCTATTAAACTCAGGGGAGCGGCCTGGGGAAATTGGCAGCAGATATAAAACTCTGTTTAAAAATACTGACTAGAAAGAAGASCAAATACTACACAACACACTACCATAATAAAAATACTACACTGCATGGCTAGACATGGAGATGGTCTCAGGAAAAGGCACGGGGGAGGTTGTTTTTAACTGAGATGCATAGGAAAAAAACGAATCTGTTCTGCCACAAGGTGAGGGTTCATGCAGAAATTCATTCTCAGATTAAAAAAAGGACTTTTTATCGTTTCAAAACAAATTAAAATGGCATTTGCAACTTTCACCATTACTAAAAAGAAAGGGGTTGCAGTCTTCCTACTCAGCTTAGAAATACCATCAAACTCCTAACTCTCCATCCGTGTTGATTGGCCACGATGCCTTTTTTGCCTCAAACAGTCCTGGCAGACAGTTACAACCTTAAACACCACATTTGAGCTCTAAGGTGAGGTCTAGGCTCTAAGGCAAGCCCAGCCTTCTGGGCAGCTCTGTACTGCAACTCATCATTGCAACGGCAGTAATGCAAAACAAACCGAACGCAAAACGTGTTCTCCGAGGCGGGAGAACAGCCCCTGCCAACGTACTGACACTGAGCTGGAAATGTTCCGTGTGCGACACCCCTCGCTGGGGCACAGATCCCGTAGGCCTCACCACATGAGTGTATGAATCGTTCAACACAGTCCTCAGAGCTCATCAATGGTGCTCAGGCTTCCCATCCGTAGCTTCAGAGTCCAAAACACCAGCAGGGGCTTCTAGATCGTAGAGGTGCTGGTGCTTAGAGAGGTTCCCTTTGTTCTCTTGGTCCGTGTCTGACATAACGTCTCTATCCCCCTCTGCAGCACCGTTCGTCAGCACGGAAGGTGGGTCCCCATCATAATCCTGGGGAGTGTTGAGCATCGGTGTTTTTGAAGAAGCACTTCCCATTTTAGGTAAGGAACAGGCTTCGGGGAGTAAAGGGCCATCGAGGAAGGGAAGCTTCTACACAGAAAGACATTTAAAAATTAAGGAAAGCTGAAATTCCCAAATGTTAGAAAGGTGTAACAAACAACTGTTAGTTACAGCAACCTCCTTCAGCATTAATTGAGATGACAACGCAACATGTGCAGATCAATACACTCTGGGCAGATCGTATGAGCTCTGGGCAATCTGACTAGAATCAACTCCTGTAAAGTGCATTGCTGTTTACTTCGTTATTGTGGGTTGAAGGGGAGAAATTAGCTATTCTGATGCCATTAACATCTCTGGACTCCAGCACTGCAGTCCATAGTATTCAAAGTGCAAACTTGACCTGTGTTGCCCTAACAAAGCACTTGAGCTGGATCCAAGACAGCCAGCTTTGCAGGGCAGTTTGGTCTACATCAACCAGTTATATGTGGCCTTTATATGAAAGTCCAGTGAAGCAATTCCACTGTTTTAATACCTGGATCATCATCAATTTTTCAAGTGTCTTGTAAACGAAAAGAAAAATATGCGGGCTAGCCAAGAACAAAAATATTTTTGTATTTTCATTTTCTTTGCCCAGATCTGTGCAGCATATCGAAACAGCCGTTTATGACAAACCGTGGATATAGCACAATTAGCATCCTATTTTCTTGTTTTAACTCCAGTCATATTTGCCATAACTATTATATAATTTTGATTATTAACAGCATTCAGGACTCACATTTTCCAATTCAGATGCGTTGTCCTCTAGTTTTGTCTTCTGGCTCATGCAGTTTAGGAGATGATCCAACACGCACTGTTTTGGATGCATTCCTTTGTCAAAACGATTATACATCCCACACCAAAACCTCAAAAACAAGGTAAGAAGAGAAAATTGCAAGGCCATTTGTACACAGGTGGTCATAACAAACAGTAACTAGATATTGTCTAAGAAAAAGGATTTTCAACCAATTCAGATCGCAAACAGATTTAGAAAAAAAAAGACGCCACAGCTCTGTATAATAAAACTCAATCTGAAGAACCAATTTTCAGAAAGCTTCAAAGTAGTTCTGAGGATTTGAATGCTGTGCCCCTATGATCTGCATAGTCTGGAGAGAGGTATTAAAACAAAAGGAAGCTGCACTTTGCTCTATAGCAGACTCACTGGAGGCTTGGGCTGTTCACCTTCAAGTCTGGTTTGCACTGCCTTCCTCCTTTTATTAAAATACTTTGCCTTGCAGTAACCACATGCAGAGCTTACAAACACATTTCCATGGGCAGGGAACAGGAGCGAGTGAGAAGCACAAAGCAAAACCGGCCGCTCCAGCTGGAGCGCTATGGACAAAAAAAAATGCACAAATACACACGAAATCCCTTCTCCGTCCCCACTGCATAAGCCTGGGTGTGATCAGAGACTAAAATTCATTTATTAAATTTTTATAACATTTATTAGACACACTTATTAAATGGTAAAAAGGAGCCAGTACCTTCAAAAAACTGCTTATCTTCCTCTGCCTTTGTGAGAGCAAGAATTGTGGAGGGAGGAATCTGCTTAGATACAGTCCCTATTTTGCTCGTTTCCTCCCCCGCCCATGCTAAAAACTTAGTATAGGTTAAATTACAGTATTTGCACTTTGCAGCTACCTGTGCTCTACTCCTCTAGTTAATGTAGGAGGAAAGGAGGGAAAAGGTGAAGTGAGCTGCTCTAATAGGTTAGAAAAAAGCATCTCACTAAACCTGAGTTACCCCACTCCATTACAGTGAAAAAAGGTCCCTGTTCTTCCCTCCCTCTAAGTGACTTACTGGAAACTGAAAGGTAACGTGTTTGGTTGAAGGTCTTTATAAGCTGTAAATCCTCTGTACAAAGGATTTCTGAAGTCCTGCTTCTTCTGTAAGAGGAAAGGCCACAGAGAGTGGGTCTTCTCAAAGATTCTGTCAAGTACAAAGAAGATTCAATTACTAAAAATTAAAATCTCAGTAAGTCAGTTAATTCTATTCTGCGCAGAACTAGACTAAGGCAACTAAAAGTTATTTCCACACAMATTTAATTAATTTCATACACACAAAATATATTGGCAGGCAACATATGATCATTTAGAAAGGACAATATCTAGTTCAAGGGTGACGTGTGCAAGTTATTACAACAGACCAAATTAAAAGATCTGCCTTTGAGGGATATAGTTCATCTTTAAGTTTTTCACACTGCAGAATGTAGGCAGCTATCAACAGCATATTCCCCTTAGCCAGTCTACAGTTACATTAAAAACAGCCTTTTGTTTTTTGACATTTGAAGGGATTTCTAGACTGCTGGCTCYGTAAACTGCCAACTCACTTCAGATCTTCACGCTCCTTGTGACAGGTCCCAAGGAAGTTGCCAAACTGGCAGGAGTAGACATGGTCATGGATTTCAAGCAGGAAACGCTCGTTAAACTCAAACGCACACGGAAACTGCTGCATGAGCTGCCAGACACACTCAGTGAATTGAGTGAAGACAGGAGATATCTCTTTTGGGTCACCATCCAAATGGCCACACCTGGGGAGAAACAAACAAACCAAAGTTAAATCCTGCATCTCCTACAACAAAATTTCTCTAGCTGCTAAACAGCTTGGATGGTTTACTTCACTGCCAGCTTAAGAAATCACTCTGCAGAGCTACAGGGGTTAGGTGTTATTATGCCTCATATTTTGCATTGGAGGATTAATATAAACCCAAATTATCCACTTCTTTCATCAAAACAGAAGCTGAAGACTGGAGATGCCCTAGCARTGGGGGCAGAGATGCAAAAACAGCACCGTACACTGCAGCTTGCCCAGGGTCCACTCTGATCTTCATGGATGGTGATAACACTTCCTCATGTAGGCACAACCACAGTGAGCAGCGACAGCCAAAATAACCTCATCTTGCCCATGTGGTGCCAAGAACGAGATTCTGGCAACTGGGCATGGCTGAATGCAACTAGGCAAATGTAGGCAATCACAGGGGATGAAGGAGGAGCCCAAAATAACCAAAAGCAAAGAACTTTCCAGCTTTACATCTAGTTACAAAATGAATAATTCTGCTACAGGTATAGTGTTCTTTATAATCTACCAAGAAACAGAAAATAACTAGAATAACCTGGAAACCTGCAGAAGGGAGAGTGGGCTTTATGTAGTTTTGTAAAACATACTGCTCCAAATTTTTTTTAACTTGATTCCCCCAACTTAAGTGCAAAGATGAAGTAAGGCTCCTTGTTGCAGAGATCTAACTAATCAAATATCAACTCCTGGTCTGTCATTCCAGCTGCTCTATCTGAAGAAGCAGCATCAAGAAAGATTAATCTCCCCAAGCACTACAATGCACAGGCTGCAACTAGGAGAGCAATGATCTTCTCCAACCACTGGAACAAAAATTCATTTCTCAGACAGTGGTGAAATTGTCTCTATGGTACTTCTGGCACACCTTGCCAAGTTCTCCTGTTTGCGAGGATGCTTTGCAACACAAAGAATCCTTTAAAGTGGAAAATAGGTGAAGTTATTCCCTATTCTTAGAAAGGCAGTAAAAGCAAAAAAACACTTCCCACAAAAGCAAAAACAGTGACCACGCAACATTATTTGGTCTGCTAATGTTTACAGAGGAGTTTATCTTCAGACTACTTCTTCTAAAGCATAAGTGTAAGGTCACGCATACTGATCATTTTTCTTAAACACACTATAAGGAAATAGTTTTGTTTCATTAATAAAAAGAGGACTAAATTTCACAAAGAGTCAAGATTCTCAAGTTTTAATAAGCTCATATCACTGAACAGACTGGTCCACTCCCTCCTAGTACTGGYTTAGGCATGTTAATTTCTAGTTTCTATATGGTAATTAACTAAAACAAAAACACAACAAACCAAAATACTTCTGCCTGTCGAGGGCATAGTATTTTTAACTTGCCTAAAGAATGCAGGTCAAGTTGTTCTTCATATTAGACCAATCTGAACTTATATTCTGAACTTGGTTGAAAAATACCAACTGCAATTTTCTTCCAGAAAAAAAAAAAATCACTGTAGAAGTATTTACAAGTATTGCCAAAATATTAACACTACACATACAATATACATAAGATTTTACAGGTAAGAAAACAGATTTAAAATTAAAATAATCTGTTCAAGACAACAATACTGCAAAGCAATAATAAAAAGAACACCCTGAAAAAAAGCAACCTGGCAAACCAAGCCAGCAAATACTGCTTTATGTCAGCAACTCCTGCAGTTTCCAAATTAAAGTCCACAATATCTGAGAAATGATTTGCAGACCCATCTCCTCTTTRTTCTGTTGTCATTTAAATTATTAATGGGAGTGAATGAACCTGAAAGCACTACATTACCTTCACTGTCAAGCCTCCCCCAAGTCATTACACCCAAGATTAAATGCCCTTACCTGTGTGAGAACTTGTGACCCATGGCAATCCACTCCTTTTCTATTAAGACCTTCAGTTTCAAAACAGAGAGTGAAATAAAGTGATATTAATTTAATAAGCAAGAGTAAAACAAAGCTTTTATTGTTAAATACTAAATAGMGCTCACTACCAAGGCTGCCTGCTGTTAGGAACACATTCACAGAAGTCGATGAAAATATTAACGTAAATAACTAACCCATAAATTGCTATTAAAGATTAATCCCTGATATCATCATCTAGAGGCTTGAAGACCCAAAAGGACTTCAAGACCTTGAGAAAAAACACAATATATGTTTGATAATCRGGTCAGACTGCTTATTCAAATTTTCATATTCTTGGGGGTTCTTGTGGCATTCATCTAGGTGTAACCACAGCCACAGGATCTGTGCAGACCCACTATGTGMAAAGACAACAAGCACTTGTCTGTTCCAGTGTCTAAGTTACAGTTCCCGACCCTCACGAAAATCATGTTGCACAGCTCTCAAAATTGTTCCAAGGACTTCAGAAACCCAGGTTAATGTTTTATATTCTGGTATTATTTTAACTGTTAAAAGGCAGCAATATCCAGAAAAAAAAATAACAACAAAACCGAGCATGTAATGCAAGGTAACAGTTCCAGCAGTGTAAAACACATTCACATATCTGGGGAGGGAAACTCTGCATTATTCCCATCTCAATTTTTTTAAGGAACTTTGTTTAACACAATGAGATGAATGGTAACATTTCACTATATGAAGTGATGATTTCATATAAAAGAAGCCTGTATTAGAAGCAAACAGGCAAGCTCCTGTGCAAAGTATTTGAAACAGGTCTTCAGTGATACACACTTTGGGTGATACACAGGTTTTACATTTGCTCTGTGTACATGAATGAGTTCTCCCCCAATTTAAACCCTAGCTGTTACAAGACCATTTGCTTCTCTTAAGAGAAGAGCTTCTTTCCCCTCTTTTTTATGGGTTGCTGTCAGAGTAGTATCTTTTGTTCACTCGTGTCGTGCAGAAATGTCTTGGTTGTCTTTGGACATTAAAGAATATAAAGATCTGGGAATTGTAAATCCACCGCTGCCGTTTTGTGCTCATGCTGTTCAGAGCAATTAAAGCTTGTTCACGGAATCAAAGCTGTTTTTATATAGGTCACCTACTCTTTGTTCCAGGAAATGGCCTAAAACATGTAATTAGGGCTTGTTTACATTCCAAATGCAGAAAGCACTTTTTGATATTTTAACACTCATGTTCTTACCATAAAGCCTTTAAAAGTCCTATAGAACGGGTCTAAAAGGAGGCTGGCCAAGGAGCAGACCTGAGCTGTGCGATCCCACCCGTCGGAGCAGTGCACTAACACACTCGCCTTTTCATCTTTCACAGCCTGCAAAGGAGAGACCAGACAGAACAGATCAGCAGCTTGCAAGCTTGCTTACTGTAATTAAATGCTCTCCCCTCATCTGCATTTACCAGACTTCCCTAAAACCCAAGGGGAAAATTTRTCACTTCTCATGTGGACCATGGAAATGCCTCATTTCTGGGCATATAGCCATCAACCCATAGGAAACCCCAACTGGAATGAAGTGCTGTAGCACGCCTTGTCAGCACCATAGACCATCAAGAAACAAAGATCTTCTGATCTCAAACCACTCAGTCTTCTGAGATGCCAGGAATTCTCAGTCCTTTTTCTGAAGAAACATTTAGTGGATGAATAAAAAATAACAACTTGGTGCTCAGGGAGTGGAAACTTCCACGAAAATTTAGCAGAGCTCATCTCAACTTCCTCCCAAATTGATCACCTTCCTCCCTTTGTACTGGTGGAAGAGGAGAAACAAAAGAGCTTCTTGCTCACTACCTTGGAAGGTAGCAAGTGCCGTATCTTCGTACTTGTTGACTACATTCCCCTTACTGTTACTAAAAAACTGGGAAACTGGGAGCTCTATTGTGTTTTATCCTTTTGCCTGGCCAGTAGCAAAGTCCTACTCTTCCTAAAGCTGGAAAAAAAGAGGACTGCATTGAACAATCAAAGCTAGTGGTTCCTGGAAAAAAATAGTAATAAAAACACACTAAATAATCTGTTGCTTAAATCACAGCACTTCAGTAACTAACAAGAATATTGAGTATGCAAGTTTCTTGCATGACTAATTATGCTGCAGGGTACAAGGGCATCTACAAAGGTTACTTATTCACATTCTGTGATTTCACGCRTTTCAAATGAGTTCAAATCAAGGCCAGGTAACTGCTATAATACAGGGAGGGGGAAAATGTTTCAGCCCATCATGGTAATTCACTCGGTCCTTGGAAGCTGCTAGCAGAGCACCAGCCAGGAAAACCACTCAGGGTTCTCATGCTCACTGCAGGTCTGTTATTTCAGTGCTAAGGCCAAACTAAACAGCAAGTTTTTCCCACCTTCTCTCTGGAACTGACTTCACAGCCTTGGAGCAATCACTATCAGACAAGTACGTTTATTTTTCTTTCTTTAATTCACCTGCAGGTTGGGGTACAGTTTTACCTTGGCGAGAAAGACACCTGCATCCATCACAGCTTTAATGTGCCGTAACCAACCTGAGTTCTCCAGCCCAGTGAGGAAGTCGCTCATTGAGGGAGACTTTGCTTCACACACTGAGAACACAAACAAAAAAAAATTAGGCATGATTCCCTGGAAACATTTATTTCTTTTTCTCACCTTTCCATTATCTCTTCACAGCAATAAAACTTGATCGATCCTAAATGCTACTATTATCAGACTCCTTAAATATCAGCAGCAATATCCCATCCAAAGGGCAAACTACTGTTTGTGCATCTACACACACAATCCAGATCTCCTTAAATGCAAGAGGATTTGAGGATCTGACAAGAGATATTTCTCATCTAAGAAGCATAACTCATACATTATTATCATATCAAGTGATGTTTTCCCAACAAAACCACAGCTGATGAGTGTTTCTATTTGTTACTTCACTATAAAAAAAATCACCATCAGACATATATTTAACATTCACTAACAYGCAATCACTATTAAAAAGATCTGAAGCAAGGGGAGTTCTAAATTACAGATAACAGCACCTGAATAGCYCTCAACATTGGATACGTTATATTGAAAATCACCATAAGAAATACTTATAGTAACATAGTTCAGTAGTTCCTGCTAAAGAGAGGGATTTTTCACTGTCAAGACCTAGTAGCCAAGATGACAAATATGGCAATATTTATTCTGCCTCTTCCTCCTCCACAAAATAAATCAGCCAGCAACAAGCAATTAAGGACTTGCACTTGTGCTCACACCAATCTCACATTCCTACAAACAATCTCATTTTTCTCCCAGGTCACTGCAGGTCCAACAGTGCTACTGGCCCAGCCAGTCTCTAGCACCATCACTGAAGCAGGATGCCCATCACGGTGGTTAGCAAGATGTTAAACCCTCATTCTGAATGACTGCACTTGCATTACTTCCCAAAAAAACAAGCACAGGGTCCAAAGAGAAAGATTTACAGCTTTCATCCTGCCTTGATCCCCAGGTTTTGTCACCACAAAGACATTAATAACTCATGCAAGATGCTAGCAGAGTGTCCTGGTTTGACCCAAGTCACTCAATCACCTTTAGTGGAATTTCTCCAAAGTGACCTCAGTGTCAATATGCACCTGATTCATCTCTCAGTCTCCACTGGCTCAGAAAAACAATCCTGCTGATCTTCTCCCCACCTTTCCCTAAAATCAGCATCTCACAGATTAAGCTAAAGAGTTGACCACTCACATATTAAAAAAATAAAAGAAGTTCAGCTAAGCAGATTGGAAATAAATGAAACACAGCCCACACCAACAGGGATATGTTATGATAAAACACACTTTCTCTACCTTTTGGTTTTAATTTCACACACAAGAATTTCACATTTTATGTATCCAAAACAAGTAACGAATGTAGTAATTGTTTATTATTTTTGAGCTATAATACTGAGAACAGTAATAGACACAATCTCTAGCAGAGAAACAAACATTAATAATTTCAACCACTTCAATAACACATTGATTTTGCTAACAAGTTGCCATCGCTACCAAGCTGTGCACAGAGGACTTCTATATTCAGCAGAGCATGGTCAGGTACCAAAGAAGCACAAGGAGGCCCCAAACCCACCTTCCAGGAGCTTCTGCAAGCTGTTTCTCATCACATGGATGTTTTCTATGCCGATAAATTTAAAGCGAATGTTCTCATAGTTATCTTCGTTCTCATAGCCCTTCCCAGCAGCTCGGTTGGCCATGGCATTTAGCTAGCAAATGCAAGGGAAGAAGAGTAGGATAAAATAGAAAGAAAGAAACAAAACAAAAAAAAGGGACAGAAATAAGCAAATTCACTTTTCAAATACTTAAAAAAAAATCTCCCAGATCATATATTGAATAAAGCTGTTCCTCAGATGTTTTTTTCCTCCCTCTCCCCCATTATATCAGCAGTTTTATTAAAATCATGGCCCCCACAGAATTAGCCACACGCAGTAAGCCATTAGGAGCTTAGAGAGCACTTCTTAGTGCTCTAAACCTTGTCCCACTGCACAAAACTGCTGTCAGATAAGTCTGTCCCAACTGTGAAGCTGTACAGAAAGATTCGGGTAAAAACACATGAAGGTTAAGCTAGGAAGTGCTTAAGTAACATACRGACATGGTGGCACAAAAATAACAAGAGAATTCCAAAGCTTTTCACAGACATACATGCACAGAGGCAATAAAGTCACCTGAGGGAACTCAGAAACATTGAACAGAAAGCACACAGCATGCAACTGGAATGGCAGAAAAGGCTGAAGGGAAGCCAGTTGTTCTGCAGAATTATGCAAAACAGCTCAAGTATTACCAGGAAATCTTTCATGTCTGCAAAGAAAGAGTCCCTCAACCTCTAAATAGATAGATTTAGGAGGATAAATTATTTGCCTCTATAGAAAGAAGGAAGAAGATACAGACACAAGATGTACATCTTCCCAAAGAAACAGGCAGTGACTTCTACAAACACACATTTTATCACAGAATGCACCAAGAACAAACTTCTTTAAGAGAATGTCTTATTGTAAAATAAACAAACAAGAGATATTTCCTAAGTTGTCCTCTCCTCCTCCCTCCCTCCTCAAACTTTTTCCTTTCTTGCCCCCATTAAAATTTAACTAAGTCTGGAGTATGCATAAAATATTTCCAAAAACTGAACAGGGAAGCCAGTTTTTAGTAAGCACATTTATAAAATGATCCTAGCATTTTTAAATCTCTGTACTTAAATGATTGCGGACTCCGCAAATCTCCATGTTCCCATTTGCTTACACCTGTGCTCTCAATCAATAAGCTTGCAAGGTAATTGCTTGAAGTCCTTTCAAAATTGTCCRTCCCTCAAAAGGACGATCATTAAAGATTTCATTTAGCAAACTGCTTCACTAACCTATTGCATTAACATCTCAGCAACAACATTTAGCTGCAAATAGTGACTATTGACCACACAGGAAGAGCTGACACATATTAATTTCCAAGCTGCACATTCTAAAAACATTAATGCTATTTTTATATTAAAAAAAAAAAAAAAAAAAAAAGGAACTGCCTCTCCTACTTATCCCTTCCACTCGGAACAGCATTTCAGTCTCGTGCACCTGGTTCCTAGGACTTCTCCCCCATTTAACGTATGAGGAATCCAGCTCTCTCCTGGAATGTGGTTCACTGCCTCAACCAGCCTCAAGTCATTTTAGATCATTCTTGGATCAATGCCAGTCATTTTAGGCCATTCCTAGCCCCAATCTCATCCTTGAATACTCCAGGAGCCCAAGCATTCTTAACACCATTTAACATTACAGTTCAGTACACACAAGCATTAGTCACGTTAAGACACAGAACCTGGGGCTTGCCTCTGAACTCATGCTCAAGGAGTGACACACACCAACCTAACACAACACAAAACAGCAGAGAATTATGACAGCATCCCTGGAAAGAACATTGCCACTTCAGAGGTGAGCTTTAAAAGTAGCCACGAACCCCATGAAAAAGATACCTTTGGTCTTGTGTCTACCACATACATGAAGGGACTCCCTGGGTTGGCTTCTCTGATGGCTTGTAGCATCTGCTCGTCCTCCAGGCAGCGCGCGCTGAAGCCGGACAGGGGCTGGCTACAGCGGCAGATGGCAGCCTGCAACACACAACCACCAACTCTGCTCTCACATCGTCTCAGCGCTGGCACTGGATGTTTTTTCCAYGTCCTATCCTCTCTCTCACTTAAAATCTGCCACCTAGATCAGTAGAAATACCGCTGTTTCTCAAAGCTAGAATTTGGGAATTTTTAAGAAATTACTGAGGCTATGGGACGCTGTTCCCAACTTTGTCCCTGTGTTCCCCAACCCACTACACTCTGCTGGATGAGCGCTACCCCAGACATTGGCAGCTCTTACTTTATCTGCTTTGTTTCTGTTGCCCTGACCATCCCTTTGTGTTACTTTGCTTATCATTTGTTATTGTTCCACACTCAGAGCAGCGCTGAGAGCGTTTTTAGGAAAATTCTGACAGTTTCCAGCACATGCCCTACAGTTGCCCAGGTCAAGGCCCGCTTCCTGTGGTAATAACAGTTTGTCTGTGGCAGCATTTTGCTAACATCTGCATCTAAAACACTGCTGAGACAGCAAAGTTACAAATCTGTGCTCTGGTCTGCAGTGAAAAAAGAAATAAAACCAAAACTTTTACTTATTTTGAGTTCATGGGGATTTGTTTCACCGTCATTCCTCCTCTCCTTAAAAATGTTTAGCCAAGTTAACATGCATCTTGTTAAAAATTCAGTACAGCCAATCAGTAAATTTAAAAAAAAAAAAGTCAACATCAAGGCATTTCTGAAAGCTGATCAAAAAAACCTCAAGCAGGAAGTTTAGAAAGCCTGTGCTTTTTTACACAGYGTTAAAAGACTGTTTTGAGGGAGGGCAGGGAAGCGCAGCAAGAGACATGTTGTGTCCAATAACTAAAACTGTGTCTGCTCAAACATCTTTCAACATACAATCTGTTCACATAAGGGCTTAGAAAAAAAGTAAATCCAAATCCCCATCAACTGACATAGTACTAAAATCTCAGAAAAGAAACTTTGCAGCAGGCCAGCCCTGGCTGTTACAGTATTTAGCTCTAACAGGCTTATTCTGCCACCTGGAACAACCCAGTAAAAGCCAATTATTACTAGGTTAAATTAATTAAAAATTAATCTAAAAAAGTACAGTTCTTAAACATGTAGCCAACATGCTCCAAGCTTTATCACATTCTTTCCCTTCACTTAAATGGGACTGGACAAGAAGGGGAACCCTTACCCCCCACAAAGACAGCAGACTATGAACAACTAACATTGTTTTCTCCATATAAGTAGGAAAGCACTGGAATCCGCCCTCTGCTTCTGAATCTTGAGCTTCCAATCACTGTTGCTTTACTAGCAGCTTTAGGCACCACTATTTCGGGAGGGTACGTGTTGCAAACCTAAGTGGGAAGAAAGAAGAAAGCCAAGTATGACAACTTCGCAACTGCACAGTCATGTAAAATTAAATTTTTGTTATCATCCAGTATTTTAGCAATAAATGGTTTGTCAGAGGATGTCAAAAATAGTCTGTAATTGTTAAAGGTTTTGTGCAATTAATAGGTATTTAGAAAAAAGCACAGGAATGGGGATTTGATTTTGCAATTGGACCTGAAAAGATAGACAGGATAGAACACAATACATTTTAAAAGGATGTTCTTGAAATCCAATTAATTTGTATGAGTTTGATTTGTCACAAAAAAAAGAAATTAAGAACAAATATATTAAAAAGGGTTCCAACTAAATCTTATTCAACTTCCACCAGTCGGGCAACATTCTCAGAATTGTCCCTGTTTCTCAGACAAGTATGGTCTTTTTGGCACATATTACACAGAAAAAAAGCTATTTTTGAGTCTGGCTTTACTTCAGGCTTAACAATTTCAAAAGCAGGCTAGAAACCCTGAGGAAATTACAAAGCAATTGAGAGTTACATACTGTACTAGCAAGTAAAGCTTCAAAGTGATTAATGATCCTGGATGCCCACATTCAGATGCTCAAATCAGCTAAAGTACCTCTCATGTTAACTCAATTCAGGCATCCAAAGATACAGTCACTTAAAATTACCAGTCAGTTCTGACCGCACATGTTTCTTCAACTCAGTGCATAARATAGAGAATACTGGGGGAAAGGGGAGGGGGTTCCAGTCTTAACAAGCTGACACTTTTTGCAGAGTTGTCAACTTCGTCTTTTATACAAAAACACCTGTTTGTGCACAGAAGGGGAAATAACATAAAGCAGGAGTCTGAACAAACTTGCTGAAAAGTGTTCTTATTTTAACCCACATATCTGGCCTGTCTTAAAGTGGAGAGAAAAGGAAATAAGAGCAAAAGGTACCTATGACTAAATGTCTGGGAGCCCTTATTTGGCATAAGATCTAACTAAGCCAAAAAAAAAAAAAAATAGGTCAGGCATTTCTGGTTCTTGGGCTCTTCCCCCACCTTGCTCTGTCCCTTTTCATCTGCTTTTGTTCTCCATCAAGCAAAATTTCTGTCCTTTATTTCTTTCCTTCACGTGTCACCATCTTGATGGGACAGGGCTTAGAACACCTAAAGAAGMGAAAGGTACTTCTGTTTCTTATAAATGATAGCTTGGCGTTTCTCTAGATAAATTAAGTATCTGGTTCTTTGCCAGAGGGATCAAGCAAATCAAGGTGACTCTGCAGCCCTGTTCTTTCAGAGCATCATTATCTGCAACTTCACAGAAGGACGATGCTACCTCGATTAAAACCAGCTGAGCTCTTTCCTCCCTGGAGGCATCACTTATGCAGCAGAAGGAGGATTTCTGTATGTCGTTAATGTTGAAGAAGAGATGCTSCACCAAATGGCTACTCTGGGCAGGAATTACCTCATAGTCTTTATTCACATCCGTTATTTCCCAGTAGTCATTTGGAATTCCCATACGCTGGTAATCTACTTTTAAATCAATCAGTTTCCATCCAATCTCCCTGTTATCTTTAGACATCTTAGGATTATAAGAGAAGGCATAAAGATCTTCAGCTTTCACTGGGAAAAAAAGACAAGAAAAAAAAGATGAGTGAGAGATAAATACAATAAAATATGAGAAGTCAGCACTTCTTCCAAAAGGCTATTTCTTTGGGTATACACCCTATGCAAGCCAGTGTACTACAGATATATCACAACTGATACAAGTAGTGGGGAAAAAAAAAAAAAATCAAAAATGAACAGATTTGTAAACTTTTTAYTATAAAAGTGCTATGCCCCCCTAGTGCATATTTGGCTATATTTTAACAGTAGCTATTTGACTTAAGCTCCTGCCTTCGAGATCAGAGGCCTGAAGTTTAAGTCTTCTTTTATCACCTTTGGTACTTTACTAACCTCCACAAACTATGTAGGGACTGAGTCTCTGTCCTTCAATAATATAGGGAAGAGCATGAAACAGGTTGCTTTTCCCAAGGATTACTCAAAAACATTCCTATTCATCCTTAGCTTAGTAAAGCACTTATAAATGAAATGAATTTACATAAAGCTTCTCAATTTGGGCCTTAATTCAGTGTTCCTCATATTTGCAGACTTTCATTCTGGGTCATACCAAATGCCAAGAACTCATTTAAGTCCTCAGGAACTTCCAGTGCCCAGCTCACACAGATGAGAAGAGACACTAAAGCATTTCATTAGAATTAAAACTTTAAAATAGTATTTTTTCGGAACAAAATTAATTCCTACTGAATTCTTCACAACATACATACTGGACAAGTCCAATATCTTAAGAATTAATCCACAAAGGTGAACATGTATTAAAAGACTTTTTCTATGAAGCATTCATAAACCAGCCCTTGCACACCTGTTAAGTCCAGCTTTCAATAGCGTGCTCTGAGCCATCTGAAGAGCTTGATAGATGTCCTGAATATTACTGTCAGCCCAACAAAAGCTTCAGGCTGTGTCTGACAAATGATTATTTCCTCCTCTCTCCATCTCTACCTCCCCAATTTCCTTCCCTCTCTTCATAAAAGAGAAATCCAAACAATAAGTCATTCAGCACATTCCCGAGGCAGCCAGGTCTCCAGAGAGAGACTGGGACCTGCCAGAGTCTGATAAAGTAGCCAGGTTACCAGGCAGGTAACCCATAGCTGKCAATCATACGTGTCCAAATCGTAAAATAATTATGTGCTCTGCCAAAAACCACAGAGAAAGCAGACATGCAGAAGTTTCAAACCAATAAAACCAAACGTTTAAAACCCACAAACAGAACAAAATAAGGATTTACAGCCTGTTACATAAGTAACAGGCTGTAAAAGAAACTGTAAAAGAAACTGGCTAACGTAGCCTCTTGCAGTGGCAGCTCCTCTGCTTTTTAAGTCTTTAGTTTTCAAAATGGAAGAAACAGTGACAGCTTTTAAACATGACATCAGAAACCTGCCAGGTTCAGTATTAGAATCGGAACCTCAGAACATGGAAAACTTGGCAGCTCAGAACATAAGGGAAACACAGGGACAATTCCCAAATTCAAGCTGTTTGAAGACACTTGCTGAAAATGCTTCTAAGGAAAAACTCTGATTCAGATCCTACAATGGCCAACGTTAAACAGCCTGGTGCTATCAATCCCCCTCCTACTAGACTATTGACTAATTAAAATTACAAAAAGCAGTCACAAACAGCATCCTTAAAATAACACAGGATCCCAAACAGGTTCACTCAAGGAACATCCCAGGAAACAGAAGCAGTCACAAAACATAAGAAATGAAGTGGAACTTTGCTCTGAAGGAAGCACAAAGAGCCTGAAGAATCATCCACAAGAGGCAAAAAACTGAGGCCAGGAAAGACCAAGGACCATTGAGAAAACTTGCACACTCTTTAAGATTGATTCCAAGTCAGGGCAGCCAGGCTGAAGCAGAGAGTTTCAGAATTGAAAGAGGACAGACACCAAACAAGAATTACCAAGGAAAAACAAAACATGGCCATGTCTACAGCTCTATTTATGGGATTCCACAATTTTATGAAYACCTGGCTCAACTGGAAAGGCCAGAACTTCACACGGCCAGCAGCTAAGCACAGAGGTGGCCAAAACCAGCCAGGTACAGAATCACATTCAGCACAGCCATGACCAGACAAGGCATCTTTGCACAGGTCTGCTGCGGTTCCCTAGGGCAGATGACCTCACTTCCACTGCCAGGAAGCATCTGTGGTTTTTTTGGAAGCAGGTTGCCTGGTTCCGCAGGGCAGCACTGCATTTACTGTGCTGAGCCACACAAACCGGCCGCAGTGGTGGAAATAGATGAAGATTTGTTGCTGCAGCAAAGTCAATACCTGACGAGCAAAGCTCTCTCTGCTGCTCGTAAGAGCCGCCCTGTTTACTGCCATTTAAAATAAAATCTGCCAAATGGACTCCCTCCCAAATACCTGGTTGGGAAAGCTTAAGCAGTGAGGTATACACTTCGTGACAGTCCCGTTCATGCCCGATAACGAAGTGTGCCACGTGGAAGTTCTTGCAGTGAATAAGCAGAGGGCATCCTGCTGTGGTCAGAGGCAATTTTTCTACACTTGCAATATGGTGATGCAGGATCTGAAAAACAGGAAGTCAACTAAATCTTTCAGAAGCCGCTGATAAGGCCACAAGCATTATGAGCAGATAGGAAGAGTGTGCAGTACTATCAGCGGTTTATGCCTACTGCATCTAATTCAATACTAGCAGCAGAAAATAAGTTTGTGACATTTATCAAGTAAACATAATAAACATCCAGCCTGTGCACCCATAGGCTAGATAACTACGAGAAAGACCATTAAAAAAACACAGACTTATATAAATTACTTTTAGAGGYCATGCAACTGGGTATTACAGGTTATAAAAGGAGTTGAACTCTTATCACTTCACCACTCCTTCACCCCCAAGGAAATACTCTGTCATTCTCGTTTTATTTTGCAATTAAAACCAAGTGCTAATTTCAGGTTTTTACATTTTTAAAACTATAAAGCCAGGAACGGCAGCTTAGCATGTTGAGTTTGGGAGGAAACGCAGACAAATTCCCCATTTTGTTTGTCCTCCCCAGACAACATACCCATGTTTCTTTTCTGACTTCGGCAGAAGCATCAACATAGATGAGATGAGTAGCTGTCAGGTATAATGTCCCGTTTGCTGCCTTCCTATTTGTATAGCGATCTAGTAATTTYACATTTTCAACCTGCAATATAAGATAAGGGTGAAAATTAAATATAACTTTGATCAAAAAACACTCTAAGACCAGCAGAACCACAGACATGGTAGGGGAAGAAAGTGAGAAAATAAGAACTATAATTGCCCCTGCAATCCTGAGTCAGCCTTGCATTATATATTCATATTACTTCTCCAGCTATTAAGACTGAAAAGGTTAAACAAAGAGCCAAAGTTTAACACTGGAACGCACAACAAGTACTAAATTTATAGTCAAGGGGATCAAAGCTTAGTATTTGGCAAGATGGCAGAAATAAATAATAAAGCAAAAAAGAGGAAAGAAAAGACGGCACCATTTAATGTAATCAAAGCAATGCTGCAAAGAAACAACTTTGTAGTCCAATTTYCAAACTGTCCAGTTTTCAGTGATGGAACCTTTTGCAGGTTATTTCTGTAAAACTCCCATAGAAACTTATTGGTAGCTACCTGTTACAACACAATTCTTAAACACATTTCATAAACTGCAAATAGGTTAATTAACAAAGACAAGTTTTAAGAAATATCAGTACAGACATGAAAATACTCATTTCCAGGTATTTAAAATTGATTGTTTTTGTCTGGCCTATTTGCTTCTTAAGGAGCACGGTGTGAATTTCTCTTTCATTATTAATAAAATTCAAAAAACCACTCAGCTCAGAAACTTGAAGAGTTTGGATCGTGGCCCACATGTTTTTCTGGTTACTCATGTTTTTCGACACGACAGCTATATCCAACATTGCCCTTGGGCAGGGCAGTAAGAACTAGCAGGTAAAGGCAACTTCAGTCACACTTGGGGGATCATAAAGGCACATCCCCAAATCCAACCGCTCGGGAATAAAACCGGAGCCAAGCAGCCGACAATCCCGGTGGCACTGTAGTGTCCAGGATAAGTGGCTGGACGGAGAGCGGCTCAAAGGAAACTAAGTTTTCCTGCAGTATTTCTGGCTGCACCCAGAGGCAGAAAGAAGCCTTGGAACTCCCCACTGAGACATTTTAACCTCTCCAAAAATCACAAGCGATGCTCAGGAATACCTCCTCCTTGGAGGATAGCTTATTTACTGAAACTAAACAAGCCTTAAAAACAATAGTAACAATGAAGAAGTCACATTTGCAACGCGATTTAAAGGGAAATAAGGGAAATAAAACATATTCATTATCTACTTGACACCATGCAGGTGTGCCCAGAGTAATGAGCTAGTAAAGCAGCACCCTGGACATTTGCTCACTCTCCCAGCAGCGCAAAACGTGCAACCTGCGGTATATACATCACAGCACTTGCAACATATATCGTGTGCATTCTGTTTTATTATTTAGTTCGCTACCGGGCGGCGCTGAGGCCCGGGGGAAGCAGCCACGGCGCTGAAGAGGCCGCGGAGCCCCTGTCAGGGACCCCGGCACGGAGGGACGGAGAAGGGGGGAGCCCAAACCCCAGGGCGCGGATCCTCCCGAGGCTCCTACCTTCGGCGTGGTGATGTGCTCCATGGCGGCCGCCTCCGCGCCCGCTGCCGCGCCCGCCTCCCCCGCGCCCCTAGGGCCCACGGCCCGGCCCCCGCGCCGCCATTTGCGCGGGCAGCGCCCGCCCCGCCGCAAGCGTCGCGAGAGCCGCGCGCGGCGCCGCCATCTTGGGGGCGCGCCAGGGCGCGTTTCAGTGTGCGTATATACACACACACACACATATAGTATGTACACATATATATGTATTCATATTCCACTCCCGCCATTTAAAGCGTAGTGYTGCCTTGATGCCTCAGCTTCATCCCGAAGAACCCTTGTAACTGCCATTTTCTCTGCTCATGAAGCAAGCTCATCCAGACATGACGCTAAAATATAGTGTTGCTTTTCTAACCATTGCAGTTAAACTCCTGGGATTACTAATGAAGACACGTTGAAATAACAACTGTTTTAGTTGCCCCTGTCTTTGAGTAGCAGTGGGAATGTAGGAAAAAAGGGAGAAAGGGAGAAGCACACTGAAGTTTTGTCAAAATATCTAGGCCAAATTCAGCCAGGATATAATTTTAGTTGCTTTGGTGATTATGGAGGTCCTTCATTTTCAAACAGTTGTTGTAGGTGAGGGCTTGGCATTTGTGCTGTGCGTTAATGCAAAATCAGTTTTCCTGTGGTGAGGTTTACTGGCAGGTGATGGTGGTTTGCAACCATACTAATAAATGGGTAGACAGCATCAAAAGGCACCTCACAGTACTAGATGATGTGCAATTATAAGAAAACACCCTTCTCCCTGCCTTTCAAAAGCAAGTTGACATGTAGAAGACAAAAAATTACCAATGAGGGCAGAAACCAGCAGGTTTAGATGAGGGTGCGGAGTAGCAGACACCTTTCTGGCAGTCYCCAATACAGTGGTGGATACGCCACTCTCTGTACTTAATATTGCTCTCCTTAGTAAGTATCAAAAGATAGCGACTAACACAGAGAATTAGACCAYGGAAATGATATAGGCCAAGGAATTGAGAGCATATTTGGGGAACAGGGCAAAATCATAAAAATGCATCTTATAACCATTCAAATTGGCAATTAATAAGGTTTTAGAAGCCGGGCTATTTAACCTGCTCTCCGGCTTTCATTTGGTGTTGCTCTGCTCTCTTCTTCTTTTCAGGTACAGCAATAAGAAAAGGCAATTTGATCAGTCTGTGCTGAGGCGAGGCTGAGCTGCATTTCATGTGATTAATCTGAGCTTTAGCCAGGCAGAGTGTTTAAAAAATCAACATCTTCTGCATTAGCTGCCTCAGTGCATTCACTCCCTAATAAATAACATGACTGCTGAGGTAAACTGGAGGCAGAATTCTGAAAGAACAGCTTGATTTTCCAGGTACTAGGAAAGTATGTTTAAAATATGARGTAGAGTCATGAGTAACTTGCTTCCAGCAGAGCTGCTGTGTTGAAGTGGCACAACAAGCACACGTCATTCTGACACAACATGTTCCCTTGAAGGGCCCCGGYGTCATCACGGAGCACAATGTGTTCTGGATGGCTCCTTGCTATTGTAATAATCATTGTGAGTACATCCATATGGCTCACAGTAGCACGATATCCAGGTGAGATGATTTAAATGTGTACTGGTCCAAGCAGAGGGCCACAGAACACCATAATGTTGCCCTGGTGCCAGTGGACTCTGTAGGCACATCTAAAACATCTAGCCCTGCACCCATTACAAGAATAGCCTCATTRGGTGTTTTTATTAAGCTTTTGAACCTCCCCCGTCAGACTGTGAAGGTCACTCAGTGTGTTAAAACTCCATATGATAGAAGGGAAAACTCGGAGCAATGAGGTGTCCTGTACAAGGCCACCAAAATTGGATCTCATAAGCTTCCCTGGAAACACCTGGTATCCAGCTCTAAGTGAGGATCTCAGCAGATTTAGGCTACAAGTTATCCCCTGATAATTTATTCTGTCTGACTGGCAATAAAATTATACAAATTCCTGAAATTTCATTGCTGAAACACCACTCTTCCAGAGCTGTGTGGCTTGCACTGAATTGGATCTCCAGCAGCGATGTGACATGCTCTGTACGTGCTGGGGCCAAGTTCACCGCTGCTCCACTGATGTAAAGTTCAGATGAATTATACCAGGGACGAATTTGGCCTTCGGAGTTGTTTTTCTCTCTTTAATGCCACTCAAGAAATAGCTGTCTTTTCAGGAGACTTCAGAGCCTTAGGGAGCACAGCAGCAAGGATTTTGCTCATATTTTAGGATTTTGTCTGTCATAAATAGATTCTGAAGTAGCTTCCCAAAAGAGAAAATTTTAAATATAGCTTAGTTCAAGTTGTATGAAGCTGCTGAGACACATGAAAGCAGAACTGGGTACAGACTCCTACAGATTYGAGTTTAACCTTTGCATCCGTCCTTATTCTAAAGGATCTTTCACTAGAAGATTTTAAAATGAATATAGATATGATAAGGTTTAAGAGGTGTCAGGGCCCTTACTGATAAGTTACACCATTATTATTACAGGATCCACTGAGACCTAATACTGTGCAACCAGTGGGTTTCCTCTGAAGCTTTGGAAAGTCAGTTCTCCTCTTACTACTACCCAAGTGGTCATAGGACTAGAACAACATGGTGCTGCCTTTCCTGCTAAAGTAAGCTAAGAATCCAATCTAGGGCCTGATGTCTCCTGCAAAGGGTTTTACACTGCTGAGAGATGGCAGATACAAACAGGCACCGTCCTCCTCCGTTCAGTTCAGCACAATCAAGTGGAGCAGCTCAGGTGTCCCTCCTATTTTTAGATTCCAGTCAGGTTGCTGTGCTTCAAATTGATAATCTGCCTGCCGTGCTGTGGTCGGGCAGCACCTACAACCCACTTAGAGTCAGACAATTTTTAGCTAATTAAAGCCTAACTCACAGAGATGGAAAATCACTAAGGATATATGAGACAGGGAAACGTGGAATCAAGCGGTGGCATTTCTGTTGTTTCTGTTTTGTTTTGTTTCTTTCGCAGTTGCTGTGGGTAGATGTTTTTAATGGAAAGGAAAAACACGTCATCATAACAACTCTGATGAAAAGTCCTGACACTTATGCTCGCTTCCAGCAGAGTTTAGGAAGCTAACTGATGAACATGTATTTTGTTCTGGTTTATTGCCCTTGAAAGTGAGCTGAATAATTTCATAACAAGTAACAGTGAAGCTTCTTCTCATTTGCAGTGAACAGCTATGAGTCGACTTTTTWTTTTTTGAGAAACCTTTTTTTAATTACTCTTTAAGATTCTTGATGTTTGTTGCCTTGCAATTTGTGCTGCACTGCTTGTTTTTGAATGGTTTTATCATTAAGTGGCACTGTTTCTGTTCTCTGAATAGAGACATTCTCCTTGAACATCACCAGAYATGCTCATATAGAATCCACTTCCTTCAAGAACTTGGGAAAGCGGATCTAAACCTGGCCTCTGCAAAGGGCCGGTTACTGAGCCCTCACTCACAAGAAGCACCATGGAATGGGACATTTTTGGCAAGGCCAAAGCAGATGTGTTTGCCATTTCAAACAAATCTCTGCAAATAACGTTTTGCAGGATGCATCTCTTTCTGACTTCTGTTTAAGAGCTTCTGCTGCCCATTCAGCTCACAGCTGGATTAGTCTTCCCCTTGGCATTGCACTGGATTAGCTGCGAGCTGAACTTGTCTCTCYGTCTTTTGCTACGTCTGGGAACAGGACAAAGAAGCACTGAGGCTTCTTACACCATGAAAGAAAAGGAATCATGATGACCTAGATCCAAACCCCAAACTTTCTAGGGGTCTGATATCCTTTTCCTCTGGTATAATGGATGATCTCACCAAATGCAAGAGATTGCGTGCCTCCAAGCAAGTATGGCAGGCAGACTGAAGAGAATATTCTCTGCTAATACTAATGCATTTTAGGGTCTTAAACTCTTTAGTCCAGTATGCAAAGCTCTGACCCAGCCAAGCTTGTTAGCAGTGGCAAGTTTATTCCCAACTTTATTTTTCTTTGCTGAAATGGAGTTGTTCCTTTTCAAGACAAGCTTCAATCCATTGTGACAAAGGGTGGATTATCTGCCTCTCGGCAAGCCACTGAAACGTATCAAAGTGCATTCGGATGTGGGTGTAGGAAGGTACTGAGAGCATGCCAAGAACCATACACCACAGCAGAGAACAGTGATAGWGCTGAAATGCAGTGATATTAGGAGGTTGACAGAGAACTGAGACGGTGCTTGGCAAGCAGCAGAAGGGGATATAGCAGAGGCCTGGAGCCAAATGCAGGCTTTATTTGGCAGCAGCCTGACTRTCCTCAGGGGGTCTGCCCTGCCACACTCAGAAAATTGTTTGGCGCGTTTGTAATGAAGCTCAAGTTTCGGTCTGGCTTAGAGATGCAGTACCCTTTGGTGCCCTTTCTTACAGGGAAGATTAGACAGACCTTGTCCTGAGGCCCAGCTTTTGTCCAAAAGCAAAAGAAAGAAAGAAAGGCTTTTTGAGATGGCTTCTTGCGGAGATCAAATTAAGGAGGGATGTCTCTAGTGCTCTGCCATGGCCCAAGTACTTTACCATTGTTAGATGCTGCCTCTCCCAGATCCTCTTTGTTTCTGTCGYGCATATCTGTGGATTTGATTCTCTTGTTTAATTACAGTTCTAATCATCTTAGTCAAGCTTCATTTCCCACTGTAAATAAAAAGAATTTTAGGCTCTGCTTTGCCTTTTTTTTTTCCCCAAGTTGGCTGCATAAATTTGCCCTTTAAAGAAAAAAGTGTCTGATTATTTTATTGTGAAATCGTGTGTTCATCTAGTTATGGTACCGAGTTGAGTCATTCCACTGGCAGGGCAAGCACCCTAGGGAGCAAAGCTGAACGATGCAGGTTATTTATCATCAGCAGAGTGTGGAGTGCTTCAAACACAGCGAGCRGCAGCAAATGACAGCAAGATGACTATACTTAACATGCATATGAAATACAACAGTCTGGTGAAATTGTGGTGGGTTTATGTGTACTGACAATGGCAAACTGTACAGATAGGGAAACTGAATTTATAGTTGTTTTTCCTTGTGTGTCTGAGCAGGGTCAGCTGCTGCCTTCGCCCGGCCAGCTGCCAGCAGGCCACATGTGCCCATTTCAGCAAGCAGCAGTTCTGGGTTGCAGTGCTCTTCTTTGGGATGCATTTCCAGGGACAATCAGCCCAGAACCAGCAATAGGCAGGAAAAATATCTGGGCAGGATGAGGACATGGGGAGGGAAATGACATGTTCTTAGCAATGGTAGTTTCTCCAGGTTCTGCAGCAAGACTATGGCAGCGTGACGGTGGCACCAATCCTCTCTTCACTCTCTGCTGTCTTTTGCTCAGCTCTGCTTATACCCATAGCTAAGGAGATAAACCCTGCCTATCAATTCCCGTTTCCAACTTTCACCACACTTTACTAATAAATAGTGCTGATGGCCCCTGAGAAGGGAATCACAGCAGAGAYGTGATGGCTCTGCTGAAGGAACGTCAGCACAGACGATCCCACTGTTCACACTCTCTTACTGAGCTGCTCTTGTCCAAACAGGCAGGATTGCTGATAACTTCCTCCAGGATACACATCAGTGATCACTATGTTAGTTGTGGAAGCAATATCTTTTATATACATATATATACATATATAAGGAAAAAAAAAAGGAAAAGGACCTGATGCTGAAAGGTAAAATTATTTTCATTATATATTATAAAAATCTGTGCAGCGACTACTTTACACAGCTGCAAGAAGGTGGAAGCTTTAATATAGTCTACAGAAGCAAAATACGGCTGTCTCAGAAGTTAATTAGCCTTGCTGTACTGGCAGCAGGTATCTGACCCAATACTCCAGAGCAAATCCTTTAAAGTTTTTCTATAGTAGAAATATTTCCTCATTCTTTTCTTCTCTCTTTTGCTGAGCCTGAGCTAGATCTCTTAAATGCCAAAGCAATTCAATTCCTCATCAGCAAAGTAAACACAAGGCATCTGCAGCTCATATTTAATTTTCTTGGATGAAGCACACTGTATCTTAGCTTAGTCAGTACTCTACAGGCTTAAATGAAAAATAAAAAGATGCAGTGAAGCAAAAAAGAATGACCTTTTTAGCCTATAGAGAAGTTTTTAACTAAAGGACAAAACAATATTAGAGAGAGAAAAAAAGTTTCATTTCATAGGGATGAAAAGCAGTTTCTTCTTTAGTTCAGATTTTAGGATCTGTGTAGTAAAGTTGGTCTCCATCAAAAAGCTTCCCCTGAATCTGTCCAGTGATAAATTATTCCTAGCACACTACCATGCACACCAAGTCTAGCACATCCTTAGTGCATGTAACTCAGGAGCATCAGAGGGAAGGACTGTAGCTGTTTCAGAAGCAAAGCCGTACTGAGAGGGGAAAAAAAAGAATTTATAAACCTTAAATACTCTTACTAGACTTTTAAGATCATATTTGAATTGATATAGATCTATTTTTTCTCTCTTCATCAAACAACCGTTCACAAAATCATATTTACAAATCAGAGACCTAATTAATTTGCACATTAACCTTGGATATTTCATTTTTCTACTCTTTAATCATAAAACATATAATTATCTCCCTCACAAATAGTTAAACACTCAGTATATGTTGAATGCTAACCTAAGTCTGCCCCTTTTGTGTCTTTGAGCACTATTTTGGGATTACCTGTTCATAAGAAAACCCCGTGCACGGATAACAATATTTCTCCTTCCAGTGAGAAATTCACTCAGGCAAGAAATGCTTGGTAATGTTTTTAATTTGCTACCAGTCATTTTGTATTTTTGGACATTAAACAAAATATATCAATGGGACTGAACAAAGGTTTTAGTCAAAAAGGCCATTTGTGTACAGGATTGCAAAAGAGGTTCTAAACTATCCCGTTTCCTATAACTTCTCCAGCRCTGCTTTTGCAGCAGCAATCTCATGAAAACATCCCAGCATGGGAATAACTAAATCTATGGACAAATTTATACTGAGCTCTCAGTAAACTGCAGCTATTTGYACAGCCAACTTCTTACTCCATGATATTTTTTTCTTTCCCTTAAGGTTTCTTTCTCTTGCGTAAGTGCTGGTCTACTATGAACTTATAAATACTAATTATCCATGTATTTCAAATGTCACTCTTTTCATTGAGAGTCCAAAAGTCAGTCAAACTTCTATTACAATTTCTTCTGATGAACTGGGGAGTTTTGAAAGTTTTTCTCCCTTATCTTTTCTGACACAAGAAAGTTTCTGTAATGGGCTGTATTGCTTTCTTCTAAGCAGCTTTCTGAATTATGTAAATCCTCTTAAGAAAATAAAGGAATTTAGTAATCAAAATAATCAGAGTTACCTTAGTTTATCCTCTTTAATATATTAGTCATGCCTGGATCTCTGGTTCTGCCGCAGTTAAGATATATTGCTTAACTGTATGCAGGTAGACTTCTGTCTCCATATGAGATCCACTCACATCCAGTCAAGTATTATTAGCTGAAGGATTAGTACTGAAATTTGTATTTCTTCCTCTTGGTCAAAAACAGAGCACACAAGAGGTATTTCTTTTCTAAAATCTTGTGAGGATCCTACACTGTTTCAAATTGTTCAATAATACTGCTTAAACGCTAATGCTCTGATGCTTTTCTGCTTGGAAAGAAACAGTAGAATTGTCTTTATAGCTGAGGGTTTCTTAAAAGGTTACAATAAGAGTAGCGAAACTTCCTCGCTTTAGAGAAAAAAAGTTGTAATTTTCACAAGGAGTACATTGACAGATAGGTGAAAACTACTTTGTACATTTATTTAAAGAGCTTATCGCAGAATCAGAGAATGGTTAAGGTGGAAGGGATGTCTAGAGCTCATCTAGTCCAACCCCCTGCTCCAGGAGGGACACCCAGAGCATGGGGCACAGGGCGGCAYCCAGGTGGGTTTCGAAGGTCTCCAGACAAGGAGACTCCACAACCTCCCTGGGCAGCCTGTGCCAGGGCTCTGGCACCCCCACAGTGAAGAAGTTCTTCCTGACATGCAGATGGAGCTTCCTATGTTTCAACTTAACTTTCRACTTATGCTAGCTTTCAACTTATATTTATATCTAGTTCTCCCTCATTCTTTTGCTTTTTTAAGGAAATCTCAAGTGAATAAAGCATGATCTACTTGGGGGGAGAACCATGTGTCTACACCAGGTCTGATTTCTATTCTGTTTCCTGACAATTTCCTATGTCTGTAAATCATTTGGTCTCTTTCTATATCARTTATTCTATTTATAAAATAGAAACTTTTTGGAAAACTTCAGGTTGGAAGGGACCTCTGGAGGTCACCTAGATCAATCTTCTGCTCAATAGATTACAGAGATCTGTCCAAAGTTTCTGCTGTGAGGAAATTATTGGTCATATGTTTCAAATGCTAAAACTGAAATCTTCAAATTCAGTTTAACCACCTGAATCAAAAGAGAATTTGGCAGACCTGAGCCATTTGGCAGAACTGAGCAGTGAGACACCAGCTGTTTGCCTCAGAAATGCCCTCGTTTTTCTTTGGGTGATGTGCTCAGAACACACGGTGTGTCAGACAGCGGGCACGCTGCCCACACCGTTCTGCAGACTCAGCCCTGCCTTGCAACAGCCCTTCTTTCAGTCTCAAGRCTCAGCAGAGCAATGCAGTCCTGACCTAACGTGTCATCAGCACTTCCTGGCAATCTCCTCTTCTGAGGAGTTTGCCAGGCACAGTGAATCGCTCCGCTCAGTGATACCTCTGCATTTGGGAAAGTATCACCCAGCTGAGACTGAAACATTAATTCATATACGACACCCACCTCACTTGAACAGCTGAAGCCTGGTTCTTCAGTCTCACAGTTCCACTCGTGTCTGCCATGCCTGCCCGTTACGCGTCCCACCAGATTGTCTACGAGGTTATTTCTGATGAACGTTACGGTTTTCAGATCTGCTGAATTTGTTAAGATACCAAAGTGCATCTTACTCCGAAAAGTGACTTTACAAAACAAACTCATCCCAGAGTTCTTTAACCCTTGGTAAACCCCAATGACACTGGCTTAGATAACAAGTCAGGGAAGGGACTCCCTCCTCCCCCAGGGCTATTTCTGCACACTTGACCMGTCTTGTAGCCAGTGGTGGAACAGGATGGGGCCCAACCTGACYGCTCCTCTTCAACATTTTCATGTCCATCCTGGCGTTTCAGGGTCAGTTCAGTTGGATTCCACCAAAATTTAGCATCTATGTGTTTCATACATTTATTAGGGTACCCTGGGTACCACCCACCCAAGCCTGTGGTTTCTCCATCAATGGCATCCTCTAGTGGAAAAGASCAAAGGGGAGATTTTGTTGTTGAGAAGCAAGATCAGAGAGGTCTGCTCTGAGAGCAGAGGTCTGGCCTCAGAGCAGGGGGATGTTTTCAGGCTCCTGCTGTGTTGTTGGTCACCTCTCCATAGGAACATCAAACCACTCCTGGTAGGTGTTCAATTTGCTTGGAGGTTCTGCTGTGCTGTCCCCAGGCTTGCAGGTTCTGTGATAACCCTCAAACCTGAACAAGGTCTAGTTCTGTTGATCATGTGCCAAAGCCTCATGCTGGGAAGCAATGCACACGTATTGAGGCTGAGAACAGATGTTTCACAGCTAGAGGTCCCTGCAAGGCCTGAGGTTCAGTGCAGAAAGGGCACAGCAATCCCTAGCTCTGGCTGCTGGCTCTTGGAAAAGGACCAAATGCTGCATGTCTACAGTCATTAGAACCACCAGCAGCAAGAGCAGAGCTCCGTAGCTATTACACGTGCCTCATGTCTGTAGAAGTTTCCATGCTTTGCTTCTTGCTCTCATGTGCCATGGACCTGCACCAAGGACCCTGCCATTTGAGCGGCAGGCATAAGGAGTGGGGACACAAAATGGGACGAGCTGTGGCTGAGTGCAGGTAACTGGCAGCTAATGGGTACGGGGGGCTAGAAGAGTATTCATCTAAGCATGGCAGCTGCCCAAGCAGACAGGACAGGTAAGCTCCAGTTTAGGAGCTCTGATTTGCTCCGTGTGCCTGGATTAACAGCAGGACAGGGACAGGATTCCGCAGGTGGCTGCGAAATTACAAGCAATGGTCTAGAAGAGGGGTTGGACTTCAAAGCCACACTTTAAATTGTTCCCCTTTTTTTGCTTACTGACTGTTTTGCATTATATCTAACATCAGTCAGGGAGAAGAGAAAGACTTTGAGCAGGAGACTAAAGAAACCCATGACAGAACTGCTCGATGTTTTAAAGTCTGGGGGATTTAATCCCTTATCTCTGATACCAGCTGGGGAGAATGAAAGACTTTTCTTGGCACTGGATGAAAATTAAAATGTCACTTATAACAAGTAATGGTCAAACTGAACGGGGTTGAGAGGTTCAGCCTTAGGTTTGGGTTTGAATAAGTATCCAACTAACAATGCCTCTCTAAATGACTGAACCTCTTGGGAGTGGATGGGGAGGGAGAGTACCCCATTTCTCAAGCAGTTTCTGTTGTTGCCTGGATTCTTCTAGCCAGAAAAGGGGAGGACAGCTAAATGTTGACACTTTGCCACTTCTTCTGGCCACAAATCATTTTAAAAAAGCTTTTATTACTCATAATGGCCATGGAGGAGAACTGCAAAATAGTAAAAACACCAAATGAACGAAGTTTTCTGAATTTATAGCAAGATCTTGGTTCTGTGAGGGCAATTGTTTGGTTCACTGTTTATCTTACCCACACATTTTCCCTGTTGAGATGCCAGATTATCCATTTTACATCCAGTTCCACTGCACACAGTCGGGCAMCACTCCTAGTCGTCCTCTCCTCCTCATCTACCCGTTCCATCTCCCCTGAACTGTGCAGAACTTGCTGGTTTGGTCCACAAAGATGTTGGCAGAGCAGAATAGCCCCCATAAAAGAGAGGACTATTTTTGTATCTCACGACTTTGTATTCTGCTGAGACCTGCTGTTATTCCCATCCATGAGAGAACTTTGAAGCTGAAGCATCAAAAAACATTCATTTTCACATGTTTGGTGGCACCTTATTGTGGGACAAATCAAGACAGGGAGCCTGGGTGCGGAGGGCCACAATCCCGGCATTACCTCCTGAGTCTTCCCTTCCTCCTCCATGCACATTTCTACAGTTTCCAACCTCAGACATCCCCATCACTTGCTGCATGCTTCTTCTGAGTGATAAACCCTGCCTGTGCAAAAACAAAAAGAGAGAAAAAAAGAAGTGAAATTATGGACTGTGACAGGTGGTCCCCAAACCACAAGCCAGGGAAGATAAAGTCAATTCCACAGCGCATGGATGAGTGGTGTAGGGCCTGCCAGCAATTCAAAGCAGTGAGAAGTAGCTGATGGCATATACGGTTTCTCTCAAGTGTCAGCGCAATTGCAGAGCTGCCAAGTAGATCACAACTCGAATCTGCAGCATGTAAGAAAGCAGCAAGAGAGACAATCACAGCAGACATCCAAGCAATTTGAGGAAAGAAACAGGCGGTAGCCMGAAAGCTCTATGAAGACACATACCAAGAAACAGAAGACAGAATGGACATCTATAAATCAWTAATTAATTTAATTCCCAGGACAGTGCCTACAGTCTAAGTACAGCACTGGGACTGAACTGTTCTGGATGAGTTTTAACTCTCAGCCAACAAATTCTCTTGAATAACCCTGGGTGATGTGATGTTTTTCAAGGCATTGCCTCTTTGCTGCTTTTCTTATTTTCTGTCTCTCTGGCTTTCACTGGGGCTAAGTGAAGTCTGGGACATAAGGCTAGGGGGTCCCAAATCTTCACTTTCTATGTCTCCTTGCTTACATAGAAATATAGAAAATGAAAGAGATTTAGAAAGTCACYTAGCTTCTCCTGTCTTCTTCAAGTGTAACTATGAAGGATGAGTTTCTACATTAAATTATCTAATGATTTTCTTCTCTTTATGTTCAATGTCTCAGGTAATTGAGTTTGTACCACCGTTCGTATGGGAAGCACACCCAGAATTTTAACATACCATGTTACRGTTATCACCTTGATAAATATAACCTTATCCCAGCCGTCTGCTTACCCATCTCTTTGAATTTTCCATGTTGAGTCCTTATTCTCTTTCCTATGAAGCTTTCTTCATAGGCTTTCTTCTTCATTTTCTTTCTTCATAGGCTTTCTTCTTCATTTTCCATATCTTCATAGCCTTTCCTCAACTGGTTTCCAAAATGCTTTCATTTATTTCACCCTCTCTCATTTGCTGTGAAAACATTTCTTGCAGTTCCTGGCTAGTCCAGCACCTAGTGCAGTTTCCTTGATTGACAGCCATGTAACACTCAGACAGAAAGAAATACAAATGAAATTGCTGTTCCACAGCCTAGCATGGTCATCCACCAGGACACCTTCCTGACTATGCTCTGATGAACCCAGATGCCTGTGAAGATCTTGAGTTAAGTTTATAAAACATGACTCAATGTGTCACATCTYCAGGACTTCAGCTCAGGTATTAATGCCAAGTTTGTCACAGCAGGGTTTTTWTATATATATATATTTATGTGGAAAATCTCCACCCCTGCCACTGCAGAAATATCCAACCAAAAATAATAAGAGCCCAAGGGGTCAGATATTGGTTTAATGTGGAGCTGGAGAGTCTAAGAGCAAGATTTCCTGTGAGATTTCCAGTGTTTGAGATTTCTAATCCCTTTGTGAACTCTGAAGCAGATGGATTTGAAGAAAGGGGAAAAAAAAGAAAACCTTACAACTAACTAACTAAAARAATAGCCAGACTTGTTTGAACTCCAAACATATTGTGATTTAGGTTGGCAAGGAAGTTTTGGATTAACTCTTACTGTGTTTCGTTTTTAGGATGAACGTCAAGATAACAATGTTCAGTCCTGTCTGGGCCTGGGCCTTAGACAGCCTGACAGCCTGCGGCTCTGCCTGACTTCCAGGGAAGCTCTAGGAACTCTCCCCATCTTGATAATCAGGCCTATTGTACATGGGCAATCAAAAGCAATCAGGATGAGCAACCATTCAGAGGGTGCACTCCACTGTGTAAATCACCATCTCAATCGCTTCTGCCATTCTCTTTTCTAGGAACCTTCTAAAARGTGGTTGGTCTTTTTAAGTGACAAGGGCCACTGGGCTCTTCAGACTTATTCTGAGGGCAGGAATTCATTAAAGAGCAAAAATGCCAGTAGGAAAACAAGGACACCTCATTTCCTTCCTCAGAACAACTATTTTACCCCAGAAAGGTGCAGAAATTAGGTTGGCTTTTCAGGAAAGGGAAAACAGAGAGGTAGGCAGAAGAAAAGTCACCACCAGGAGCTCTGGAAAAGTAACTCAAGGGAAATGTTAACAGCTGGATTTCTACTGAAGACTTGCAAACTACAGATGCTGTCAAAAAAAGATGCCCCTAAGAAGGACCTAGTGGTGCTTAACTGCCCCATGTTGGCCACCTCTGCCCTATTCTCTTTACTGAGGAGGAAGAACAACRGTGCTTGTGGAATTTAATAATTCCTGGTCTGTTCTGTTTTTAAAGGCTTGGCAACTGTGAAAATGAGAATTTCAAAAGGAGGCTTAGCCTGTGGTGAGTAGGCAACTCATTGTACATGAGTCACTTGGCTGCCCCTTTGGGAAGTGTTTTCATGCAGCTCTCTAAAAACAGATCCTTAAGATGCTGGTGTTGTCTTAAAAAAAAAAAAAGTGAGCATTTCTGAAATTGAAATTCACTTTAATTTTCAATTTGTTTTAAAAAGACAAAAGTCAAACTGCCTAAAATATAAAAGTTATCTGGGGAGTTGTCCAGTCTGACAGACCATTGGTTACTCCAAACCAGCACCCCRCTGCAGAGAGCCAGCAGGTGCCTAACAAGCAGTAGCTGCTGCTATATAAAACATGGAGAGATCCTGTCCCTTCCTAAACTCATAAGCTATCAAGTCAGGTCCTTTTCTCCCGTAGGGACAGGATGCATTTGCACTGATACTAGCACTGCTTGTACCCTAGCTCGTWCCCTGAAACCTGAGCAAAGCATTTACCAGAATAGATGAAGTCAGACAAGTCTCTACTTTCTGGATAGAGTAAGGCRAGCAAGGAGAGGCAGAGGAAAATCTGATGAGAATCAAAACTGTATCGTTAAAAAGCAGTTGCTGCTGCTGCATTTGCCTCTTCATCATACTGAACATTCAGGTAATGATCAGCTGCTTCTGCAGCTCTTCCTGACAGCGGCTCGCGTCTGCACGGGCAAGGCGGGTAGAAGGACAGACGTCCCCAAGCAGCTTTCACGAAGCCACCTCAGGCAGCAGCCGCGTCCAGCGCCGGGCAGCACCGAGCGCGGTGCGGAGCAAGCCGGTGCCCAAGGCGGGGAGCACAACCGCTCCGGGAGGGATGTGGTCGGCACCCCAGCACGCGGTGGGATACACCTGCACTGCATCCCGGCAACACGGACTGCAGACTGCTCACACGGAGCAGCGGGGCTGCGGGGAACGCAAAGCAGCCGCAAACTAGGAACTTTTCAGTTTGCACTTTCTGCTTGAAATAGCAGGAATTTTTAATCATCTCGCTGCCCACATAAAAGTCACAAGGGGGAATGCACATTTCCCTAAATAAGAGAAAACAAATCTCATATGAAAAAGAAAAAAGAAAAGAAGGAAGAAAGAAAAAGACTTCTCTCCAAGGGCTATTTCCATGGTAACTTCTAAATTGAAAGCTCAAGCTGTTTTGGCTGTAGGGACACAGGGAAGGTTGCAAGATTGCTTGTTGTTGTTGTTTGTGGTGGGAAACCAGCAACGCTGCCTCTTCATGCAAAACAGGCCAGGTTGTTTTTGTTTAAAACTTCCCCCAAACCAGCAAGGAACAAGCAAGAAAAAATTCACACTGAAAAGCAAAAGACCAGAGAAAGCTGAGAGTGACTGAACATAAGGAATCAGAATAAAAACATATTTGTGATTTACCCAAACACTTCAGTCATGCTCAGTCCACCCATGTGGGTGTTCTCATAACCTGGAAACTCAGGATGAATCAAAAATTTTGTAATGACCTACATACATGCATATATACTTTATATACATATATATAAAAGCTCATCTTGTTTCTGCAGCAGTTCAGTGGACATCGGAGCACATGAAGATGAGGGCTTTGGGGCTGGGACACAAATGCCCCCCRGATCACACACATTAACATTCACCCATCAGGCAAGGGAACTGGCACGGGAGCTATCATTTCATTTTCAAGAGTTCWTTCCTGCTAAGTGTGCTAATGTAATCCTGGGCAAGAAAATAAATAATATATGACCACACTGTTAAAGATATCAGAGAGACGAATGATAAACTGGCTGCATTCATTCATCGTGGTAATGCAATAAACAGATTTAAGTATTTCCCAGCATTTCAATACTTTGAAAGCTTCTTASTATTCTTTTAAAGCAGAAAATGGAAGGAAGGTGATGTATCCAATTGCCCTTTAGTGAAGTATATGTTGTAGTGATGAACTCCGCCAMGTGCTAAGCAAAGCCTTCCTGGGATTGCTTTGGGCTTCAAGCACGGCTTCAGGCAACCAAAAGCCCAACTGAAGATATCACACCATTCATCTCCAGCTCAATGGAGACTTCGTTTAACATCTCTGCTACTAGGGATCTCTCCCGCCATGTTTGCCAAGGAGCCGATGCAGAAGTGACGCATGGGAGGTGACTGGCAAAGCTGATGGGCAGGGATGTCTCTGTTAGATTGGAAATATGGCTCATCTGAACCTTTGAAATCATTAACAAAGCACAAATTTGCAAGCCGTTATCTAATATTATAATGAGAAGTATCAGAAGGGATGCAATTTTGTACAAATGTTTCTAAAAATGTGCATCATTGGACAGCATCCCTAAAAAACTGGGGCAGGTGTCCCCCAAAACGCCTGCTGGGCTGGTTCTGCTGAGATGCTAAAGGGCAGGTGGCTGTGCTGGTGCCCTAGTTCATGGGGGGTGGGTTGGCAGTATTTGAGTTTYGCTTTTTCCTGGGTATAAATCAAAAATTTCATGGAACTTAGCTAAGCCAGGCTTGCCCCTTACCTTCACCAGGCCAATTTACCTTAAAATTGAAATTGGAATACAGGCACGAGAACACAATATGCTTAAAAATAAAAGCTTCCTAAAATAGTGCATCTCAAATTTTGTACTCTTTCCCTTTCTTTCTTTTTCTTTTTTTTTTTTTTAAATAACTTGAACTTAATGAAAGCTGTAGTCCTTATTAAAGTGAGTGATAGGTTATTGAGATTAATGTATAATTATGCCAATAAGCAGCACTGTAGTGCTGCTGGTCCTCAAACCAGGTTTCAGCACCCAAGGGAAGGGTTTCTTTTTTGCAAAGTGACTGCTGTTCTTGCAGCTGCCTTGCACTGACCCACTTGGTTAAGGTTTCTATCTGGTTAACATCCAATTTTGGTGGGACATAATGACAGGGACTGCAGCCAGGTCAGGGACACAGTATCAAAGATATCCTTCCTGATGCTGTTTGTGCTRTAAAACATTTTCCTGTTAGGAAGATATATTTTATCCTTGGTAGGCAGGCATTAGAAATGGAATACACACACACACACATACATATAATTAAATATTGGCAGATGTCTTTAGTGGTACACACAAATAAATTTTCAAATATATATTAAAATCAAAATAAGTCAAACTCTCCTTCATCAAAACATGATTGTTCTCTACTGCAGATTTCCTGAACTAGAAAAGCAAGGGAAAATATGACCTGACAGCCCGGACACCTAAGCCTCCCTCTGCAGTGTTTATAGTTTTCCTGTCAATTTAACATAAATGGAAATCTCTCCAGCAGGTAGCTTCAGAGTAAGGCTTTAAATTAAGATTAAAAAGAAAAAAAAAAATCTTCCTGACACTACAAAACAAATAAGAGTCAAGAGGCTCATGCATGACCCTAAAGAATTAAAAATAATAATGATGTTGATGAGAACTGACGAATAGGAATTTCCCAATTGGAAAATGGAGACAGGAAGTCCAAGTGGCTTCAGAGAGGAGACACCGGGACTCAGGATTTCCTGGCCTCCTGTCACAGTATTTTCTGTAGGGTTAAGACCAAAKCTTCCTGCAGCGCAGCCAGGTCAGCTGCCCCAAGGAGCTCTTTTGCTTGCTCTTTCCCAGGATACTGTTCTTTAGAAGAAACCAATTTCTTTCACTCCAAGGTTGGAAAAGAGATTTTTGGAAGAACAATTGGCCTTAACATCTTCCATCAAGCACCACTGTAAACTTGGATTCAGTTGCACTCATCATCAGCATTAAAAGCAGGTCAGCTCATGCAGGGACTGGGCAAAAAGCACAGAGACTCTCTTATGCAAATCCTATCCCTTCACTAATTTGAGCGGCCACCGAGTTTAGCACATCTTTAGACAGATGGGATATGTTCAAGGTAATTCCTTTTCTCCCCTCACTAACCTGCTTTTCCCGGTTCAAGCCAAAGAAGTTCTTCGCAGGACCTAATAGTCTCCTTGCCACCTATGGTGCAGGTGCTTGGCTTCGTTTGCTTAACGATGCTCCAGCCCCAAGTCCTCCAGCTTCTAATTAAAAAACGATTTTCACTCCTTGCTCCTTAAGCCTCAGTAATGACACAGGTGATCTCAATTGTCCTCAGTGTAKTCTTTCTGGATTTAGGAAGAAAGGGCTTTGTTAGAATTTAAAAGGTGAAGAGCAGAGCTTTAGCCCTCAAAACCATACAATGCTACCTGTAGCATGGGACCCATGTGACTCTCACAGGCTTTTCACACTGAACTCTGTGTGGCCTAATTCATTGCCTTGCGTTTTAATTGTCTCTAGCTTCAATCTATTTCTAATCAATTTAAGATAAATTTTTAAAAATTATTTGTTCATATTTTTGGCAATGTTTAACTGAGCCTGTCTAGAGTAGGGCAGGTCTGTGTGTTGAATATATTCATCTCTCCACTCTCCCATGGGATTCTCTCTCTCCCCCTCTTTCTCACTCTCCATCATGGATACATCATCTGGAGAAGCAGAACATAAGGCAGCCAAATTCTGCCCATCCAAAAAGTCCCTATAACCAAAGAATTCTCCTCTGAGCATCACTATGATCTCATTACATTACTTCATTCATTAACTCATTTGCAAAGTTGTCTCTATGCATTCAAATATGAATTTCTCACAACTCTTGTGTTATGCACAAAATTCACTGGTTAGAAAAAAAAAGGGGGGGGGGAGAAGAAAAAAAAAGCAACATATGTGCACCAGGTGCTGCTATTTTCCATACTAAATGTGGGAGAAATTCATTTTTAGACCACATTGTGTCACAGCTGTGAACTTGTCACCAGTACTTATATTAGCAGCTAACAGACAAGAAGATTAAATCAGAGGAATTAAGGCCTAATTCTCCTGGAGAACTTTCCCAGGGACTCCTGATATTTGAGGCTTTCTGCTTCAGGATGTCCACCTTGTAAAACAGCAAATCTAAATTTCAGAGAGGCTCAAGACTCATCCTTGCAGCAGAGCAAACGGGAGCTGCAGGTGAGCTGAGCTGCTGCAAGGCATCCATAGACACTGCGGAGTCCAAAAGCCTCCCAAATCAGATGGGACTTGTGCATATAGGACTTGCATAAGTTTCCAAGAAGTAGTGACAAGGCTCTTAAGGCTCTTGAGAGCTGCTCCCGGCATCATTTCCTCTGTGCAGACATTACCTTGTTTTGGAGGTGATGGTTCCACTTTCACATCAGGCAYATGGAGCAGGAGATGGTTTGGCAGTACAAATGTGATTGAATGAGGCAGGAGAACATAATCACATTCCTTCATCAGAGCGGRCAGCACATGCAGTCTGCTTTCTTGTGATGTCAGCTGGCTTTCTGCAAAGAGAAATGGTACCTAAAGTGTCACAAAGTCTGCTGAGWCTAAGTTCTTACCCAACATTTTTAAGCAGGCCTGAACCAGTGAGTCTGTGCTGGTTCAGTGCTTTGCTGCATGTCAGCAGTTTTCAGCACAAAAACTGCTTTACCCCTTCCTAGATTTACCCCTTCATAGAACCACAGGCTTAAGTTACCAAATGAACTTATTGCCCTATAAGTGTAACTCTGAACAATCCTTTACAACCTACATTATTGACTTTAATAGAAATACAGCTGATTACTGTGATCAAAACTAACTTGTTTTGTAATTTGGTATGCAGTGGTGAGAGCCACCACTGGAATTCATGAAACCTCAGAGCTTCCACCCAAGCTCTTCCATCGACAAGGCATTTCTGCAGGGGATAGACTGAATAAATCCTAGAAGAGACCCACGCAGAGCGCCCGGGGACCTGTGCTTGTGGGAGTTTGTTTTCCTTCTGTGCTCATTAAGCAGGGATGATCAGTTTGCTGGAAGGAAATAAAAAGTTGTGCTTCAAACAGCATAGATAACTTCAAAACTAATATTGCACAGGAGAGTAAATGAAACAAAATGAAACAATGACTGTCCTTTCTTAGCAGGCTTTTAACCCATGAGACCTCCAGTCGAACGCTCAAGAGAATTCTCTCGCCCTACTTAATGTACTTATGCATTGCTTCCACTAAAAGAGCTATTTCTGTCCAGACTCTGCTTTCTGTCATTTTCTTTAGATATTTTCATGTGGCTCTTGAATAAAAGATCCGTGCCGCCCAGCACATCACGACTCACTGCTTAGGAGARACGGCAGCAAGCAACTCCAGAAACAATTATTCCAAGCAGCCCATTTCCGAGCAGCRGTGGCCCTTGGAGGAAGGTCTTTGGGGAGGAGGAAGCTTTCCTGCATGGCCCTTAGCAGAACGTGACTCAGAAGGGCTCTGAACACAAGCCACCCATTTGGACAAGCCAAATACCCTCCACGGATGAGGTGAGGCAGAGCGGGATAATTCTGCCAAGCAGTGTGGCTCTAACAAGGGCTTCTACATCAATGATAGGCTCTTTTGAGGCCCCAAACCCCAAAATAGGGCCAGTGAACCCCCAAACAGTCTTTGCCATGCCAAGCAGTAGTTTTATGCAGACTACCGAATTTTCCTCTCAAATTTCCTCTTTCTCTGTTGTTCAAATGAACTTTCAAAGTTCAGATGTTTTTCAAAGTTTCCAAATTAGTTTTCAAGCGGCAGCAAGTAAACACACTGCACTGYGAAGCTCTTCGAGTTACACAGGTCTTCAGATCTAATTCTCTGCATCACTTGGCTTAAGAAAACAGGCCCCTGACACTCAGTGTAATAGAGAATCCACATAAACAGGCTAGAAGCTATTATAATAAACAGATGGACGGGTTTGATTCCTTCCAGAAGGGAACAGATGTGCTTACAAGCACAAGCATACACATTCTCCCAAATTAATCATAATATTCATTTTGTGTTTATACCATAGTTTGTCTCAAATACATGAATTAAGCACGCTATTAATATTTTGCATGCTGCAGTTTGGCATGCTCTGGCTCCCAGACTGACTTCTGCAATAACGCCGTGAACATAAAATTGCGTCCTGGCAGCTGGATGGCACCATCAAATAGCTGCAATTAATTTGCCAGGTCTTTACAAAGCCAAGTCAACCCAAAGGAACTCACAAAATTAACATCTGGCAATGGGGAAGCTGCAGTGTAAATAATCACCTGCTCTGGAAGTTCAGCCAGAGCTGTACCTTATATAAAGTCGTGGATGTACRGCATCCCTGCGACTTCTGTCACCATTAGAGAAATGAGAATCATACTTCTTTTGCAGGTTAATTTTCTCCTTGCATAAATCAGAAACTCTAGGAAAACAAAGGGAAGGGAAGGGAAGAGAAAACAACAACAACAAAAAAGCCAAAATGCACAAAAAGAGATTAACTGGTGAAAATATTATATACATCCAGGGAAAAACGGTACTTTTCTGTGCCTCTATTAAAATGGCCTATTTCAGGTAAAGATGGCATAATTCACTACTAAGTAGTAGTATGGGGTAGAACATGTAACTTTATTTTCTATCGTTGTGGGTGGTAACTATATGTTTTTCACTCTCCACTGACCTGGAAGATCTCAGGCCCAGTTCAAAGATCAGCTCCTTGGCCACCCATGAATGAAAAATAACAACACAAGGATCAGGACAATGGAACATCAAGGCCAGTGCAACTAGGTTTGCATTGCAAAATTTTTACAACCCAACAATGGTGGTGAATAAAATGAAGCCAATTAACTTCATGTGAAGGAATCCCTTACTTGACGTCTTGTTTGTGGACTGGACACATCTCCCTTTACACTGCAGGGGATCCCATCAATTTCAGAAAGGTCAGTCGTGCTGCGGCTTCAGCCACGTGCCCAGCTGGAAAGCTCTGTATCATTTAAAAGTGCATCTGCATATGCTGTAGAACTACATTTTAAAATGAAAATTTTTAAATGCTATGATGATTCGTTCCTGCGATGCTATTCTGAGGGAGGCCAAGGTAAAATCTGAAGCGGGCAGATGGGTTATAGAGAACAGTGCTCTCATTAGTGAATGATGGGGACATATTTGGCACTAAGATATTAGGCAGTGGCTGCCTCCTCACATGTCCCTGCTGCATTTTGGGTGGCTCCGTTTACAGGAGCCATCACAGAAGACTTTCAAGCTCATCAGGGAGACATGGTCTTGGGCTGATCACTGTTTGCGGGTGGAAATTCCCACTTGGATTTTATGCTTCAGGCACAGGCTCAGGRATTGCTTCCACAGGTGCTGCTGGAAATGATTTCATTAACACATTACATGTTTTCCCTAAGCTGGTTCTGGAGAAAAATGACAACACATTGCTGAGCTAGACAGCCACGACAGCTCTTGCTGCAGCAAGGGGCGCTGGAAATAYTTGAAAAGAAGGAAATTTCCAGCAGTATCTGTCACTGGCATCTCTGCACCTGGAGAAAGACCGTCTGAACGCCCCGGTCCGCATTAATCAATTAGATGGTTTACATCTCTTTCTCAGAGATAAATTACAGGTGATTCCTCCATCTCGGTCGCAGAGTTCAGGTGCAAATAGCATCAATGCTAATACCTACCAAGATTGCACAGGAAGGTGATCACGACAGAGCTGGGTTTATGAAGGAAACACATTTATTTCAGCACCACGACTGCAAAAAGCATAAGCAGAGGTCCCGTATGCCCAAGAGGGTGTGATGCACCTCCTGGGATATAAGTCATTTTTCTTCATTGCTTCCCCCGGTACTTTTGTTGAATAAACAAGYCCAGCTGATTTCCCTGCTCCAGATGATCTGTCCAAGCAAATCATCTTTTCATTTATTTTCCCCTTGCCTAGGAGGAAATCTTTCTTTTATATTAAAAGATGGTTGTATGGGAATACTGGTCAATGGTCTATGAAATGAGAGGAAGAGTGAGAGCGAAATTCATTGCTGGTAATTCAGATAAAGATATAGCTCGAGCCATTCTTCTGGGCTTTGCCGCCGCGAGGCTGTCATCTCACAGAGCACAGGGGGACGTCATTCCCCGCACGGTGGTTCTGTGCATTGCTCCTCTCTGACGGAGAGCACCAAACTTGTGCATCTGTGTGTCAGAGAGCCTGCAATTACAGTATCTAATGGAAACATGTCCCTGGTTTATTTGCAAAATATCCCCGTACTAGGAACAAGGAGATTACTTTTGCCCTCTAAGGATGTCAGGAGCCCCAGTGGACACTCTGTGACATCTGTGGTGCAGGAAGGTGCAGATTTGTTTCAAGGCAAATCCTCAGTTTGTGCAGAAAAACAGAGCTGYTTGGCACATTGGGGTCACATTCAAAAAAGACATCGGGACACGTCCTAGCACGGTCCCCAAAGGAGCTGTGCTGGCAGAACTAAGAGGCAGAGCAGAAATGGGGAAAAAAAGCAGATGGGCACGAGAGAGCGGGACCATTWAAGCAGGTACAGCCAAGAAAGTCCTTGCATTGCTGACCTATGGCTTCTGCTAGACATCTACCCTCCTCTGGCTCTCTTTAGAGTCAGCTCAAGGGAAACAAAACCCCTAAAAAGGACTGAAGACATCCAGATTTCTTATGGCGAAGAGCCCTCAGAGATGTGCACACCCTTTGCCTAACTCAGAATATTTGCCAGATATTTCTCTAAAACAGGCACCTGGGGAAGGACCAAAGATAAGCCGAAAGATAAAACTCGCTGTCCAGATTGTGCAGCACGTGTAGTATTTGCACAGTGCTGAAAGTCGAAGGGTCCAAGTTCCTTTGCCTCTGGTGCTAAGAAGTTATTACCATATAAATATATATATGTATATGGCAAAACTCAAGCTTAAAGAGAAGAACAATGTGTTTTGAGCTCTGATCAGTCCCACATGAGAGTCAGAGTACTTCCATTTTCACAGAAAACAGAAAAAAAAAAGCATTCAAAAGCATGCAGCTATTTGAGACCTCATCTTTTAACATATTAAAGGAACCCGGGTGTCAGAAAGAGAAAAACCTCCCGAAAAAACAGGGTCTCTTTAAAATATCTCCTGCTAGCAACCTAGAAATACATCCAAAGTCACTGCTGCGGGAGACATCTCTGCTCATGCAGAGATCTCCTCCCTGATGGCAACGGTTATGGGATTTTTACCTTACTTGTACACCAGTGATGAATTTATAAGCAGATGCAGGCAGCTTGATGGCCTGTCTCTTTTTATCCTACCTATTCTTACTCACATAATTGTCTAATCCTTATTTGAAATTCCCTAAGCTATTTGCCTCAATAATATAAGTTTTATTCATACTCTGGGGTTTGAAGAAACAGAGCGTAGTCGCTCCTGCAAAAAAAATCCAAATGATGCTTCTTTGTGGCTGGAATTTAATCTATTCTAAGTGGTGCCTCTGCTCCCCAGTGCTTTGCTTACCAGCAGTTAGTTCTCTGGTGCTGAAAATAGAAGATATTTTAGCCTTTACATGCAAGGATGTGCATAGAGGAATTCAAATCCGTAAGAGCTCCGGAGTTCATCTATGAGACTTGAGAATTACAGGGCTCCCAACCTGAGTAACATACAGTGCTCGTTGCTGCTTCCAAATGTAAGACAGGTAGTTATAGGACTCTTTTTTTGCACTGGTCAGCAGAGAGTGCTCTTAGTTTTGGGGGTTGTTATGCAAAGAAAATGGCCTTGAATTTTATTCCAAGGGCATTGCTTCAATTCTTCATTTCCTTGATCTCTAGAGGAACAAAGTCCAAATGTGGGGACTGCTGCTCGCTGAGTGAATTTAAACATGTATCTCATGCTCAGGTAACTGTGCACCCAATTACCACTTAGAACATCCCTCCACATCCAAAACAGGAAAGAGACGAAGCCAAACCACTCTCTCAGACATATTTCAGCAAACAGGAAGGGAAATGGGAGACATCCACCACTGCTGCCTATGAAAAGGGATCTGCCACCGCAGTGGCCACCTCGTCTGGTGGCAGGAGGGGCTGCTGCGTGGGGCAGCTCTGGAGGGGAAGGGTGGGCRTGCAGCTATGGGATCCCACAGGACACCTGGGAACCCGAACGTCACCTTCCCGGGCGAGGAAGAGAATGAGGAAGCTCGTCTGGGGGGCTTCCTTCCCAAAGATCAAATTATTCCTGAGACTTGAACCAGGGAACAGGAGCTGGAAAGGCTGCCCCATAAGCAAGGGTGCTGCCCAAGGCCAATATACAGCACCGAGCGCAGCGCTTGTTCTCTCTCGTGTTTGCAGTTGAAAAACTCAAGGATGGCATCTGGAAACATGGGTGACGTTGAACCAAAGCACTGGCTCTCTTGGAGCTGGCAGAGCATCCGTTACAGCATCTGACTCCCCTTTAAAGAAGGATCCCGCAAGGCAAGTTAAGCAGGTTTATGCAATAACACTTTGAGGTGAAGTGAATTTTAGCTCTCTCAAGAGGCTCCAGACACATCATCGTAAATAGTTTTTATTTTACCTGAATCTCGTAACTCTTAACTTGCAGTGATTAAATGGAAATTCCCATCCCAGATCTGCAGGCACATGACTCCTAATAACAATTGCTAAATCACAACTTTACATTCAGCCTCTTTATTTAAAAAAAAAAAAAAA
>NW_020455415.1:5221933-5348712 GCF_003342845.1 Nothoprocta perdicaria | reverse complement strand
TTAAAAAAAAAAAAAAAAGGAAAGCAAACATCTGCAATCACATTATCAACCAGCCAAGGGGCTGAAATCTCCTCAGGGGATATGCTCAATTTAGAGAGAAATTTTGCTTAAAAAATGAAGCTTATGTCATTGGGAGGAAAAAAAACAAGAAAGCAACAACATGCTGTAAAACCAGTGAACAGATCTTCCTCTATATCTCTGTAACACCTGCATAGGTTATGTATAGGYTATGTTTAAATCAGGTAGCAATGAAAGAGGAGCAGGCTGTGGATTCTTCTCCTTCTAAATGCAGGAGTGATAACATAGTCTAGTGAATTATATTTAAAAAAAAAAAAAAAAAAGAATGCTTTGGGTTTATCAAAATGAGCTTAAAAATCCTTCTTTGTGGCAAGCACAATCCTTATGTGGAAAAATAATTAAAACCAATCTCTAACAGGAGCACAGTGCCCCAGATGTCACACGCTAACGCTGCTGTGCGCTCTGCCCRCTCGCGTGCAGACCGGAGCCACCGCTGCAGTGCGGGCAGCTTTTCTTCCTTACCGAATGCAGGAGAAACCGAACGATGAAGCTGATCCTGCAGAAAGCCGAGCACAACGCCTGGGCCCTCACTCCTGTTACAAAACACCCCTGAAACAAGAGAAGATCCACACGGCTAACAGTGGTTTCTTCCATTTCTTTCTTTCCATTTCTTTCCATTTCTTTCTGTTGCGAAGAAGTTTCTTTAGAAGAACAGCAGCAATCAAGCAGATACCACTAACTGCGATCATTTTGTAGAGGYTACTGCTGAGCTTTGGGGAGAAGAGGGTAACTCAATAGCAAGTCACCACCTKTCGGTGACTGTTTGTGGATGCCCCCCCAAAAGTGGGATAATGGGGCTCGGCCTGAACTTAAATGGTTTAATGTTAGCAGTGTTACCTCACATGAGGCATTTGGCAATGCATCCTCCWTCCTGACCACTTGCCCCCTTTTTTTCTCCTTTCCTGTTGGATGTTCAAGTAGTGGCGCACAGAGTTCAGTGGGTCAGACTCATGCCTAATCTTTTGTTTTCTGCCTTTTGATAAATGACACTCATTAACTCTATCACTTCTTCTTCTCCAATTTGCTAAGAATAAAGAAGGCTTGGATGGTAAGACTGGGATTGCAAAGCGCTTTTCCAAATACTGTATTTTACATTTACCATTTTCTGTTGTTTTTGAGTGACTCTGAAGTACAGAATGAAGAGGCTCAGCCTAGAAGGGGCAATTTAAGCCTTAAGTGCATACTAGATTGAGCACAATTACCCACCAACTTTCCTGAACATTTATCTGCAGCTTGGCAGTGATGAAGCRTGGAGACGAGGGATAAGAGGAGCTTTTTCAAGTAAAAAACTTGAATGCTCTTCATTGGGTAGCCATACTCCTAAGTGTCCCTTATTTCCCTCACCCTAGGGATGTATCAGCAATAAAAGGGATGTTTACAATTAAACAATTTTATTAATGTGCTGTACCTAGTAGGTACAATGGATTCAAGGCACAGCACTGAAAATTGAGTATGACAAAAAATGGGTTGTTTGTGTGTGGAGTTGTGCTTTAGCATGATGAAAAGATTAAATTTGATTTTGTTTTGTTTTGATTGAGYACTTCATTAACATAGCCCTCTGCACAGAGCTCATGGCTCCAGTGCAGTCCAGGAGAAGTTCACRTCCATGTGACCTGGGCTCTGTTCTAGGCTGTGGTTAGAGGAAAGCAAAACACAGTTTTGGAAGGGAATAGGACCAGATGCCCAGTTAAAAATATCAGCTCCTATAGGTTAGGCATGGCACTGCTTTGCCACTGGATCAGAAGAGCCCAGAGAGAAAAGATAACTTTTAGATCATCCTGTTCACTGCAAAGAGTCTTTAACCTCTCACTTGACAGAATCACAGCGTCATTCAGGCTAGAAGGGACCTCTGGGATCATCTTGTCCAACCCCACTGCTCTCAGCTACAGCAGGTTGCTCAGGTCCATGTCCAGTTGGSTTTTGAATATCTCCAGGGACGGAGATGCCACAACCTCTCCTGGCAATTACTACCAGTGTTTGACTACTCTCAATGGTAAAGAAAAAAAAAAAAGCCTTTTCTTACATTTAAGTGYATTTGGTTTTTTTTTTATTTAAATTTGTGCCTCTTGTGCTTTCACTGGCTATCCCTGAGATGAGTCTGGCTCCGTTTTCTTTGCTGCCTCCCACCAGCTATTTATACACATTGGCAGCGATCCCTCTGAGCTTTCCCTCCTCTGAACAACCCCAGCTCTCTCACCTCTCCTCACATCACAGATGCTCCAGTCCCTTAAGCATTTCAGTGGCCCCTCACTGGATTCAATTCAGTATGTCTATGTCTGTCTGTCTGTCTTTTTAAGAAAATCATCAGCAAATAGTTTTTGAGAAGATCACAATACTCCTGACTTATAACYAGTTTCTTTTTTTAGAAAAACGAATGAGGAGAATATTTTTTTTTTCTAATTGTAGTGATGACTAAAGATGGCAAGACCAGTATTTTGAAAAGGACTGGATCAACTGCTTCTAAATCAGATCATTAGGATATACAAATATTATAATGAAAATTGCAACTGGAAATTCCTTGGTAAACTGCAGCACACATTAAAAGACCAAATCTATCCAACCTACAATCACTAAGAAGCTAGAGATTCAATATTAACATATATGGGTGAGCTTGCTAAGTGTGTAGGGTTATTTTGTGCATATTAACTAAGTTTTGTAAGCATTTTAGTGTGTATTAAGTTTTTTTTTATTTGCTTGGTCTTTTGCACCGCAGTACCTATGCTGGAAATAAGTTTTCTKCATTCCAATCATGCAATAAGGATTTTTGCAGACTGTGTAACTTCCTGAGCCATCAGAAAGTGATGATACTGATCCATGATACTGGCAACAGTCATCAGCTCTCCTCTGGAAGRGCAGAACCATGAAGGATAAAATAAAGACAGCAAAGAGCAGCAAATTCATTCTGTTGCACTGTTTATCTCAAAAGCCAAACAGCTTAGTAATACCTCACAACGTTATTTAAAAACACGACAGATTTTGACCCATTTTTATTAATGGTTCCGCAATCATTTATTTATACTGTGTGAATCTGAAACTGATAAATGTGTCTGGGATTTGAAGCCTGTTCTCAAGTGTACCGAACCAGCAGGAGCTCTGGATCTGTAGGTTCCCTCACACATCTGCACTTCCATCCCCCTGTGCACATTGCTGGACTTCTGCCCTTTTTTTGAGGAAGTTTGCAGTTAAATTTGAAACTCCTTACCTACCTCTATCTCAACAACTTCAATATTTTAAATTAAGTGACAATTAGCAATTTCCTGAGTGAAAGCCCATCCACAGCAAACCCATCCCTGTCTGCAGCCAGGTGAGAAAAGTACCTTTCTCCCTCAAGCAAAGTCTCTATTTTTAGCTGGGGGGTTGCACTGCTAGTATTTACAGGAGCATCACCATAATCAATTTATTTCAAAGCAACAAGCATGTTCCCAGAACATGTAACTTGTAATATTTATTTACATTGCTTTTTACTGTGGATGTTTGGCATTTTTATTTCAGTGAAACATTAAAATGAAAATATCTCCTGACTGGTTTATTTTCCACTTTTCATTATTCTTTCATTTTATTATAGGCTTGTCTCTGATACTCATCTTTAATTATAAGTGCTATCTTATCTTCAATGCAGACTAGTAGTAAAAGGGAATGGCACATTGTTTCAACAGATTAGTAAGACAATCCTGAATAATGATCTGCACACATTCTGGATACAACAACTTTCCCATCTCCTTTTTCTCCTCTACAGAATGCAAAGGCTAGGCCTAAATATCTGCAAGATCTTAAAAACCAGAAACATTGCTGTGGTTTCCATTCATTACGGTGAAAACGGGTGACTCTAAGAGACAAGAAGCATTACTAAAAGGGCAAAAAAACCTATCTGAGATKGGCCAGCATAAAAATGGAAATTTCTTACCAGCTGACAGATAATTTAACAAAGCAGAAACAAAGGAACTACAGGCAGAGCCCGAGGAACTTTTATTTGCAACCAAGCAAGTCTCTGAATTATGTGAGTTCATTCAAATTACCTCTGCCTGCTCTACAAGTAAAACATGAAGGGGCCAAAAACGTCAGCCACGTGTGCATCTGAAGACACAGAAAAAAAGGTGTGATACAAGATACCCATCTATGAAAACATGGCAACAAAAATGATCAAACAATAATTGAATTTTCTTCACAAATACTACAACTAAAAATTTACACTTCTGCTTCTAACAACAAAATATCTACTGTTCACATATGAAGAGATCTTGCTTTCTGAACAGCAGAATTCAATATAAATTTCTCTCTTTCCATCTGGGCCTCGCTATTTGGCATATGAGCTAAAACATACAGATCTCAATCTACTAAATGTTCTGTCCCTCTTCTTTTTACCAAGGACTGCACAATGTTGACAGGGAAGTGTTACAGATCATCCCTGAATGTTGTAACACTACGCAAACTGAATAGTAAATAAGCACCCAAAGCCATCGGACCCGCTGTCCAGGAGCAATGCTTAATTTGCTGTGCGCGGTGGATCTTTCAAAGCCTTTTCCTTTGCAACTGAAAGGCACTAAAATGTATTTCCCTATGTTTGTGTAGTGTTTACACTTAGGCTGCATTATTGCAACTGGGGTAAGAGGCCTGGGAGTGACTCAGGTCTCACAGGCTCGCATTGGAGGGAATGTGTTTCAGAGATAGCTGCAAAAATCCTAAGCGCCAGGAACAGCAGCTGTGTCCCCATCAATATCTGTCCAAACCAGCCTATCTGCAGGGAAAGCAGGCAAACCCAGCACAGCTCAGAGGGACCCCACACTTACAGGTAATAGCTGTAAACGCAACAAGAGGAAAGCTTCTCTGCTCAAACTTGCAAGCCATTTTTCAGCACAGATGCAGGTCCTGAAAATAAATGAAGGCTCCAAGGTCTTAAATTATTTCCGTCTATATATCAAGTTGAAAACTTCCACAGCAACTTGGAAAAAAAATATTTATTTCAAAACAACAAGGTTAGGTTGAGTTAGTGCTGGAAATTGTTGGCATCACTGAAGCCAGCCAGGAAATTCTGCATCTGGCATCAAAACAAGTATTGAGTGGGCAGTATTTGTGCCAGTCCTTCAGTGTTCTGCCAGGGTGCTTTGTTATTTATGGCCTGTATGGTGCAAATCAGCACGGTTGCACTTTGGTTTCCTGCAGAAATTCCCCAGAAGGAAGCCAGTGAGCAGCCGTTATGTACAGCAGACTCTGCAGGAGGCTTTCTTGTAAAACATGATTTTTTTCTTCTAAGAAAACCTCAGAGACGAGCTGTAGGTATCTGGCCACAAGTGACAGTCCTTCCACACAATCACCTGCATATATTTTCCTAATTCATGGCTTGAATTAAACCCAGACATCTGTCTAACAGGTACTACACTTGCTCTTCTAACTTGTTTAACTTCTGTAACTGAATCACTATTGCATCATTAGGATTTTAAATTGATACAGTTATGAATAAAAGTTGAATTAGGAACAGAAACAGAAGAAGTCTAGAATCAGCAATCAGGCTTCCTAGAGCTGCAGGATACCTCCTATTGAAAGCCAGAAAAGAGACAGGCATCCTTCAGTCCTTACAATTCTCACATGCAAAATAAGAATTTCTTCAAAACAGCCTCGTAACAGGAGCTATTTGTAGAAGGCGACTAAAATTTCACCAAGGACCTGGCAGGATTTGTATTTATGCTAAGCGTAAATAAAAAGTAGTCCATGGGGAAAGCAGCTAGTCCGGTCCTTCCGAGAGCTCCACGGACTAGATCAGGACCTCAGATAAACAAAGACACTAGTGATACATAGTTCAGCTGAAATAATTTTCTTAATATCTGTTTGGGAAGGGAATATAATAAAGTTTAAATAACATCACAGTTTTTTTCCTTTTTTTTTTAAGCCTATGTAACTTTTGGGATTGTATCAGTTTAGAGCAAGGTGACTTTACAGCATTTTTTTATTATTATTATTTATTTAAATGCAAGCCTGCTCTTGTGTTTACTGTTCCCTGATGCTGCAAAGACCAAAACGATAACTAGATACTGGTATAAGGACAAGTGATTTTACTCAGGCAGACCACACTGAAACACACATAACAGCTTTCGTTATATGCTAATGGTGCCACAGCTTCACTGCCTCATCTTCACTCTATCAACGCTGTAGCTGAATTATGGTTTTAATATCTTGGCTCCTCTTCTGACTATGATTTCTTCTGGTTGCTTTTCTGATCTGCACTTCAGTGCAATATATTGGTAGGGACATGGAGGGCACTGCAGAGAGAAAGTCTCCTCATTGCCATTTCAYGAAGTCATGTATACACATGTGTATATGATCTAAACAGACTCAGAACTTATGTATTTTTCAGAACACTGAATATAAAACATAGAAATATTTCTTTAGACCTAATTTGTAAATCAAAACTAGCAGCTTTCAACCTAATGCATTTCCCACTTTACGTATTTTCCATCCACTCTTTACAATTATTTTGCTTTGAGTATTTAATAAGCACACAAAAGACAAACTACTTGAATGTGAACTACACRCATGCATACAGTTTAACACATAAATATTCAGCAGATCAGAGACTAATTATTATTCACAGCCCAGACATGACTGTAAATGTACATTATTTCTTGTGCTGAAATAATCACTTTATTTATGTGAAATAATTATTTGTGAGTTCAGGGCCTTACAGCAAGATACATTCCTTATATCGAGGAATTTATAACATTAAATAAGTGCAAGAAACAACAGTGGGAACTTCCACTTAATTCAGGAAAGAGAAAGAAAGTCGTAGATATATTCTTATTGAAAGGAATAAAATCTGGGAAGGASATGACACACCATCTACAACGCTCAGTTCTTGCAGACAGGTAACTTTCCCCAGATGGATCCATCTACTGATTGTAAAAGTCACAGTGGGACAAAAAATTGCTTTCCACAAAACAAGGTCAGCACATCTTCCAACACACCTATTCAGACTCAATACAGCCTAAATGCCTTCCTATACATCTAACCTTCATCTGCAACGCGTGAGCTTGCCCCACTCTGTTCCTTTACGAGCRTTTTGATAACAAACAGTGGGTTACGATGACTCAGGAGATTCATTTGTTGCCAGGATGGGATTTTCAAGCAAAGATTGCCATGCTCTCAAGTCTATAACTCAAAATGCACTGCAGTGTAAAGATACCTAATCCAATTCCAGGCTAGCTGTAGAGAGCTAAATCCTTTATAAGTTTCACAGGAAAATAACTCAGACTTGAAGTTTCTATAGTTTTCCAACTTAAGTACAATTTTTGGAAGCTGAATAACTGAAACAGAATGATGCTTTAATCGACACTTTGCCAATCAGATTTATTAAGAAGATCAGTCCATTTGCTTCAGCTGGTTTTAATTATCTTCTGTGGTTTTATATTATTTTATATTATTATTTATATTATTTATATTTATTATATATTTATTTACTATTTATATTTTATATTTATATTATTATATTATTTATTTTATATTATATTATATTATTTATATTATTATATTATATTTATAGTTATATTATTTATATTTCTATTTATTTATTTATTATTTCTATTTATTATATTTATATTTATTTATATTATTTTATATTATTATTTATTTTGGTTTTATACTGGTGTAATTAAGCACATCACATCCCATGCTGCTTAATTTCCTTAAAGATTTTGTTTGCCTATTTTTAAGGACTTCARCTTCTAGGTGTTTAAATCAGTAGCAAAAGAAAAGGAAGATCATCTTAGAATGAAATGAAATCAAATCAAAATGTATTTTAACATTATGAGTGTTCATTTCTTAGACTGGCAATTTCCAGGTACCAATCTCAGGCAAGATACCTTGACATTTTTAATCATATAGATAGTATAATTTTGAAATAACTATAGGCTTCTGCTTCTTGTTGTTTAAGATTCAACAGAGGATTTATTGTAAATGGGGCTTTAAGGAAACCTATTCTACTATTCCAGCTAGCTTGGGCAATGACTGCTGTCAAAGTAAAATTACTGCCATTAAATCAAGAAACTAATTAGAAACAGATCAGCGCATTTGTTGTATGCAGGAAACTTGTCTACCAGCATGGAGCAGAATAATTTCGTCAAGAGTAGGCTTCAAGGCTAAGCTCTGCCTGTACTCTTGGTATATTTGTGTTACTCAAGGTGCATGGAAGAAGCTCCATAGTCCAAGGTTCATGGGTGTTTCTTCTGGTAGCTAGAACTGGGCCATCAGCTCTCGCTTAGAGGAAGACTGGGAACACAAAGATCTGGAAATCTGGCTCAAGCCTATCTATGGGGCCAAGAGGAATCAGGCCTGAACCTTCTTCTATAATCCAAATGTAACTGGAGCCCTCAGACGACTGCATCAAAGCCAAGGATAGTGTCTTTTCTTTATGATCAAATTGAAAGCATTATGGTCTGCTTGTGCTAAAAGAGAAAGAGGATACTTCTCTCTGGTTCACATAGCCAGACATTAACTGCATTTGACMGTATCTGTGAGATACTCTTTTGTTCTGCTGAAAATCCCCTTTCACACAGACACTGGGAATTCCCTGTGCACGTCATCATTTAACCTGTCTGCCAAACTCAATATTTGCTTCCCACTGCCTACTTTTCCCCCTTGTGGGTGGTTCAGCAGAGCAAAAGGCACATCATTATCCCATAAATACTCATCAGTGAGTTTATTAAACCGGGGAGAAGAGTGCTGGCCTTGCTAAGTTCTGCTCTTGCACATACTTGTGAATTGCATGGGACAATGATTCACCGTATGTAACATACCCCACTAGACAACACTTTTTTTATCAAAGGGCAGTAATGAAGGAGACAGTGAGTAAGAGGACCTGCCTTGTCCCAGCCAGAAGCAGCAGGATTAGATTCCAGGAATCTCTGCTGTAATTCTGTCTGACCTTAAAGGAATCATTTATTCTTTATGCCTTTTTTTCCTTGCCTGTAATGGGGTCGCACAAAGCCTTACTTTATACGTCTTTTGAGAGTAATTAATGTTCTAAATACACTTTGAAATTATATGATGAGTCAGTGCAAAATGTACTCCCATATGGACACTTAATTGCTTTTTAAGGACATTTTAGACATATGCATGCTAACATGCTTAATATGAATGTTTCCCAGCCTATGATAATTGGAGATTAAAGGAATAACAAAATCTCACACATATGAAGTTCTCTTTGCTAACGGGACCTCTAAATTAGGATTTTGCAATTGTTTTTTTCTTTAAAACCAACATGCACTGGAGGGAACGCTAAATTTACTCAATAGTTACAGGTTATTCAACACAAAGCCAGTGGAATGCACAGAAAGGGACCTGGAGGTACCAAGCAGTTTGTCTGGTTGCCTCCAACTAGCTATTCTGCAGGTGCAAGAAATATCAGCTATGCTTCAAGTAAGCTACTGTTAAGAGTACAATAGCTTTACCAATGCAATAATGATCACTATTTAAACTTATAGTGGCTATCTTTATTAAGAAGGCCTATTTTAGACTAGGACACAATGGCACAATGGAACAAACTGGTTGCCAAATTTTAAGATTAGTGTCAATTTACGGAGTTGTCAAACAGTCCCAGAAAACTGAGAAGCTCCTCCTCTGTAAATATGATTACCTGATATCACTCAGCCAGCAATGAAAGGCTCAGTGCCAGCACTGGCTCACCTTCTTCCAGGACCATTAGATTTCACAGAAATAAGTCCAGCTTCAAAAGAGAGTACAAAGACTGTCTTCTAAAAAAACAAAACAACACTATAAAATAATTCCATCTTCTCCAGTAGTAATAATATTCCATCAATAGTTAGAAGAAAAACAGAAAGAACTTCCAGATGTGATTTACAGCGTCTGTGATATGCTTCAATAACACAATGATTGGCATTATAAAAGCCATCTTAAAACTAAATAAATAGTGTTTTTACACGTAGCAGGATACATGTCCAATTAAAGTGTTAATATGAATGTCTGCAATTTCTAAATGAGGGGATTTTTTGAAGTCTCAAAATGACTCATCAGTTTGAAATAAATTCTGACAGGTTCCCAAAAGAGTCAACTTATTATTTAAGAAAACTGATTAATAACACTAGCATTGATCTGTGGAGAGTGCATGAGGAATTGGCCTTTCCCTTAGAAAGCTCTCCTCACAGCAACATGCTGCAAGTTGTTCAGGACAGTCTACAGAGACATCATCAAGTAAAAATAATAAAAAGAGAAAAGAACATGAAGAAAATTTCAAACATGTACCATAGGAGGTTCTGAGTTCACTTCTTTCAGGTGAATTAATGTCATGTTTGGAAACAATTTCAACCTGTCCCTCTAAGGGAAAGGACTAATGCTCACAAGTGCAATGCTGGTCACTGGTCTGAAATACCAAATATTTAAAGGAAGGGTCTCCTTAAGGGCACTTTCATGACAACAAAATAAAATAAAGCCATGTATGCAGACAGGTATATGAGAATGCAGATCATGTTAAAAAACACACTGTGTGCCCCTGTAATGAATGAAGGCAAGAGGATTAGATATTAGAAATTTCTCATGCTGCAGCTGCAGCACTGACTCTATCCAGACAAAAACAGTCCAGACTCTTAAAACAGACATGATTTAGATATTCAGATCCAATCCATACTGTTGTATAGTCAGTCACCACTCCATCCTTAATGCCCGTATTTAACTTGCACTCTGCTTCGTATCTCCCGTTTACTTAACTATATTCAACTATAAGGAGAAGGGACTCACAAAGCATTCYACAACATATATACCCTGTTTGCATTAAAACGCAGCCAGACGTGGGAAGGTGCACGTTGCTATTTAACAGCATATCAGGACACAGTAAGATTATTTCTCAAAAGGAAAGAAAAACTAGGAAGCTAGAGTGTAATCATGCTAACAAGAACCTAGCATTTGCACTGTATGCACTGAGCCTATTGCCAGCCCTCAGAAACAGCTGTGGCTGCTTCACAAGCACAAGTGGTAATTACTGGTTTAAGTCTCATCCTAAGGGCCACCTTTCCCCAGGAATATAGCGCTTTCTAGCAAAACACAGGAGCGACACATGTACAAAAAGCTGGGCATAAAAAAATAATAAAAAACCCCACTATTCACAASCTGGTTGTTCATTGGATGTTTCTCCCCCAGGTACTTATCAAGTCTGACAGAGATAAAATTATACTTAGCTAAAGAAGTCATAGCGTGACTAAGGGCAAGATATGAGACAGTTTATCTTTACTCACGAAAGTTCTTTAGTCCTTTCTTCTTCACCCTGAAGCTTAGTGAAAATGCATCTAATTGCCATTTTCCTACAACAAAGTGGAGTAACAACAGCTACCTGTTAGTCATTCTCTTATTTTGATAGTGCAAAATCGATTCTTTATAAGCACTTGTCTGTAACAAGAGTAKGGGATGTTTTCAGCAGGGAATCTTACTTTTCCTTGTGCCAAATTCTCCTGAGTTGGAGAACTATTTTGACCAAGGCTCTGAATGACTTTTTTTTACTGTGTGCAAATAATTTCTTATCAGTAAAATGCAAAAGTTCTAAAATTTATCTTCCAGAAAGGTGGTATCTTTCTATAAATACAAGACTGAAATACATTGTTTTCTGTCTGCAAAATTCAGTCCACAGCTTTCACTTAATTTAYATTTATTCAAACTTATAGAGTGGTCACTTTTAGCACTTCATTTGTATGCGCACTTCTGATCTACCATGGACACCAGCCAGTCTCTAACGATGTTAAACAAAAATCAATCTATTTCCTAATTAGAGATGTGAATTAATGGAAACAGAAGTCACCACTTTAAATGCAGCAGGCCCTAAACAAAAACTGCTTTAAGTGCCCCATGTCCTACACCATTTCCTGTGTAATATTTTCAAGTTATCCATTCTCACCAATGATTTATAAACTCTAGATGCTACTTGGCAGTACTTTCAATGTCTATGTGATAAAGGAGGAAACCTTTATTGTACCTTGAACTGTCAACAGCTTGTTTATGAAATTTTCCAAAGAGTTTTTGTATTTGTCCTTCATAGGTAGAAAGTCATTTTTTGAGAGAGGAAAAAAAAAAGCCTGTATTTTCACACAGAAGGATTCCTTAAGAGCATCTCATTAACGAGTTGCATCAATTTACCTGTCATCAGGCTATGCTTAGTTCTATTGGCCTCACACCATAATTCACCAACTAGTACTGACCCTCACTGTGACAGCCCAATTGGTTCTGGTAGCAATATTAATGAGATAATTTGGGAAACACGCTGAGCAAGTGCAAATTCTTACACTGCCCTTTGGTTAGAAGGGATATTACAACTTTAACAGAAGGAGACATCAGAAAGTGTTTACCCTCACAAAGGCATTCAATAATTGTGTTTAAATTTAATACAACATATAATGGAGAGATGTGCTGCAGTAAAAGCCACTGTTACTGCTTTTCACACAATACTATTAATACTCTGTATTGGACCAACTTCTGGATATTGGCAGAATGAAATTCAGATATCTTCTGACACAACTGGATTGGGGCATTTATTATCACTCACATACCCTTTAGAAACAAGTATGGGTTCAAATAATTATTCTATTCAACATATGAAATTCCCAGACACCAGCTAGGGGAAATGTAATGATAAAATGACCTGCTTTAGGGAAGACTAGTGAGAAAAATTATCTGTATCCTGATGTTAAAATCAAATGCATTTAATATTAGCATCACACTTTCCACCAATAAATGTCAGAGAAATAAACCTGACAGAACAATATATTTTCCATGCTCCAAAATTATGAATTTTAAAGAGGACCGAGCATGAAACTGCAAAGTATTTAACTTCTAGGGAATAAATTCAAATACCAATCAGGTCAGTAATAATCTGATGTCAACTATTACCATAAAAAAAAGTGGACAATGATAAATAACGAAGTASCAAGCTGCCAGAGAGGTATTTAGTGGAAACTGTGAGGATCTGTGTTATTCTTTCTGTATTTTGATTAGAATTTTAAAGAAAACATAATGTTTCTCCCTATCCTATTGCATGATCATTTATAACTTGGAGTATGAGAACTGTCAGCCTACCTCTTGAATTGTTCCATAAACCGTTCTGATTCAGTCTGGTTTCAACATTATCATCTTGGGAAGGAAGACACAACACAAAATGATCAGTAAAACGTGAGCCCTTGAATTTGAATGTTCAGGAGGCACTGTAGATTTTGCTGATTTAAATGGTATATATTTTCTTAATTATATTTTTCTCCCTATATGTTGCTGTCATTGTAAAGAAAAGCCTGGTTTTGTGCAGATCTCTCCCTCTCATTGGCATTCATTTGACTCCCACTTCTTGCAGTATGGATAATTTCCCCTTACATTCACAGCTGCATACCTCTCTAATTGCTACCATAATTTGTATAGATGGAAAATATAAAAGAAATATTTACTGTGCATATATTAATTTAATTTCCTGTAGCAAGCTAGATATGAAAGGGCCAGCACCACATAAGCAGGCTACTCTCTGCAGAAACCAATAAAGCACTGAAGTTTAAAGCATCTAAATGATATGTAGGCAGAACTGTTTAATCAGCTTGGCCTTACACTGCTGCATGAAGAAATTTATTTACTCTTCCGCAATCTACCTCATTGCACYGGCCAAAGGGTTTTTCTGCAATATATGAGCAGCCTATGGAGGTCTCTTTGCAGAAGACCATGGGATCTGCCAGGGTCCRCCTGATGAAGGATGGGGGAAGGCAAGATTCTCTCCGTAAGGACCTCAAAGTGAAGCTGAGACCTAGGCAGTTCAGTCCCGAGGCWGCCTGTGGTAGTCAGCCATGAAAAACCACCTTGGGGACATAGGTAAATGGGGACATTGGTACATGCTCTGTGCTGCACGGGGAGCGCCACGCCAGCTGCTGCCACGTGACAACTGGGATGCTTTTGGGGTCATGTCCCAGTGGGTCATGTCCCAGTGGGGAGTCCTCACTCCCCRTAAGTGAGGGCTCAGCCATGTCACCTCACCAGAGCCTCTTGCCCCACCATGTCATTTCACCAGRCCATTTTACCTCATGAGACCCCCCCCACCCGCCATGTTGTCTCACAAGACGCCCTCACCCCCTGCACCACGTCGCCTCATCCAGCCCCTCACCCCGCCATGTCGCCCCTCACCCCCCGGCCCGCCCCACGCGCGCCATGGCGGGCAGCGCTGGGGGGACGGGCCGGAGGAGGCGGAGCCGGGGCCGCCCCGGCGCCTTCCCCTGGGCGGAGGCGGCGGCCATTCCGCCCCGCGCCGCCCCGTGTTTCCCTCGTTCCCTGCGGCGCTGAGGGGCCCGGTGAGGTGGTTCGAGGCTCCCCACAGAGGCCGTGGTCGCCGCCGCCTTCCCAGCGCGGCCGCTCGCGTTGCCGCGGGGCCTCGGCAGCCCGGGGCCTCCTGCGGCGGCGGAGGGTAGGTGTGACGAGCTGCCCGTCCTCGGCGAGCTGGCGGGCGGCCTCCCCGAGCAGATAGAAGTGTGCGGAGGAGAGTGCCCTATGGCTGCTATGTGGTGTGAATATAACTTTTTTTGCTGATTTATTTATTTATTTTTCCTATCTTGAGGGGAAAAAGCTGCATTTCTTCACGTTTTCCTCTAGGGCCCTTCCCGATCCCATGGCTGCGTATCCTGCACGGTCAAGGGGCTTTGCTGCCATGTCCACGAGCTGAAGTGTTTCTTTTGGTATGTGCGTGGGGAACAAAGGAGTTGATTGAACCAGTTCCTTGGTTTCTCCTCTTTGTCCTCTTTCCTGCGGGATGGAGCTTGCTCCTCGGTCCGATGAGATTGATGGACTCTCATCCTCGGAGAGAGGAAAGCTCTGTGTTGACTCTGTCATTAAAGCAGTTTATAAATGTGCCTCACTTACAAGTTATTTATTCCCTGCAACGTGCCTTTATCTCTTAATGTTATGACAAATACCTTCGTTTCCCTGTGGTAAATCAGTTTGCATCAATTATAYATGACATTATGAAGTAGCTCTGGTTCAGACAGCCCTACTTTTTGCCAAAATTCCCCATCTTGTTCCTTTTCTACCTCAAAATATTCAGCCCTTTTCAAGCCAAGGAAGAAGTACCACAAYTGCAAACCTGACTTCTGAGGTCGGCTCCGTGCTGGAGAGCTGGAGAGCTAATTTCTCTCTGTTTGTGTTTCATACCATTTTTCTCCAGGAGACCTGATCTCATTAATCAGATTCCAACCTGCATTAGTGTTCCTACAATGAACAATAGAATTACTCAGAGCTGTTTAATATTTAAAGTTTAGATCAGTTTAGATCAAAGTTTAGATAGAAAGTTTAGATTAATATTCTTTAATCTGGGGGGACTATGCTAGAACAAAAAGAAAGCCTCTGAAAACCAAGAAATTTATGGCTGCATGTGGGATTTGGATGTCCAGCAGTGCAATAGAGGTAAATGCAATAGAGGCCTCAGTTAAAAACAAGCAGCATGTTGAGCAGGGAAATTGCTAAAGTCAGCACCTTTAAAAGAACTTGACTTGGAATTCACTGATAAACAGTGAGTACAATATTATGCCAGAAATTGAGATGTCTTAGTTTGGTATAAACTGTCTTTCTCTAATCAGTGTTGTAGTGTTGGGCTGCCTTCCCTTCTGGTGGAGAAACCACTGCAGTCATTGCTAAAATCATCCTTCCAAAAAGCTGCTTTCCAAGTAGTTATGCTCCTTTCTCTATGGGAGYAGGGAATAAAAATAGCACAGTATTATTTAGGACAAAGTTATTGGGTTGTTAAGATCAAAGGCAGATGGGCTGTAGTGTATTATTGTAATGGCAGAGGGCAAGGTAGGTAGACTAATACTTTAAAATATATCCATAGCACATTACCTGTTGAGAGTTGCACTTTTTCTGGTTTTTTTTTTTTTTTTTTTTGAGCTTGACTCTGGATGCCTCTGTTTTTTTTTCACACTGAGAGTAAGACTGTATTCATTTGAAAGCATTGCATGGCTGATGCCTATTGCATTTTCTTTCTTATTTTCTGGACATAAAATCTAAGTAGAGATGCTTTTTATTTCTTAGCAGTATAGGGTTTAAATGTAATGGCRAAAAGATCCAAGCTGCCTTGTTTTCATGAATGATTTTATTCAAATATTACCTGTAATTCACCACAAATCTGAAAAGAATGTTGTTCAAGATTTGTTGTTGTTCAGTATTGTTATTATATGCTTATCCAGCAGAGATTAATGATGCACTACATTTATCAGCAGTAGTGCTTTGAAGAATGCTGCCTTGATCAGCACATTGATTAAGTAGTTATTTCAGACTCCTGTTTTGGCAGCTAAATCTGTTTTGAGCTGTAATCATTCTCCACGTGAGCCCCAAGACTATAAATAACCCGCTTCTTCCCATGTAATTGAAATTATGTGCYTTGTTTGTTTGTTTGTTTGTTTTTCTTGGCAGAGCTGCACTGTGATGACCACCACAGCTGAGAACTTTCCTGACCATGAAGAGAGGCAAGGGGAACTGGGCCAGAGTTGCAGTAGCTCCACTTTGGACTATTCAGAAGATACATTTGAGTCATTCAGCGAGGAGGAAGAAAGCTGCTCACAATATGAGAGTGAATCATTCGAATCTTATTGTTCCACAGAAGATTTAGGGAATTCTGTAATATCAGATGTGCTGGAAAGGCTCTCRCAGCTGGCAGATCACAATCATGCAGGTATGTGGAGTTTATCATGCTTGAGACCTATCCCTTACATCTGTGGAAACTTGAATCAGCAAAAATAAAAATGTAAGAATCACATACAGTCTTCTTGCTGTTCAAAGCAACATAGGTTTAGTAGTTCTGCTAGGTGTTTTGCCCTCCAGGACCAATATATGCACAAGGGTACTATTTAGCCATGGAAATGCTCTTTTAGCAATTTTATGATGTTGAAATTGGTATTTTTACAAACTCTGCAAAATACTCTGAGTTACCGTATGTGAAAAGTAGCTGGGAAGCATTCTTTTCCCAAGGGCACAGGGGAAGTTCCAAGACCTGAAACACTTGAGGGGGTTTCATACTTGAAAGCTGCATCAGATGAAAGGTTAAGAACAGGCAACAGAGTGTAAGTTAGCTAGCATAGCCTTGTTTATTAGTTACTTCTTTTTCCATTTCTGTGGGGTTCTCTGTCATTCTTGTGCATTTTCATTTTCTCCAAGGCTGATCTGGAAGGTATCGGGAGCACTTGAAGACACTCCTATTTAAAAAAAAAAAAAAATCTATCTTTGGAATAAGGGAATCTATCTTTCAAATATATTTGAAATATATTTTTCAAATTTGTGTATATATGCATAAATTATATATGATGTGTTTTAGTATCTGTTAATATATAATAGCTGTTACTCTTGTAATCTCATTCTTCTGAATTCAGCTTGACCAGCTGGCTTAATATGCTTRGTATGTTGAATGGGGACCATGTCTTGTGTTTACTGCTCTCATTTCCACTTCCTGGCAGTTTCCTCAGTCACTGCAAGACTGAAATTGTACTGGAACCCCTGGATAACAGGGGACTGATACATGAAAGGAAAAGAAACCAAAACTTGTATTTTTCCCTTGATCAGTTCCTGGATACAGTTCATTTAAGCTCTCAGGAATATTTGTGCCTTGTGGAAAGAGGCCGTGTGGGGTTGAAAGTAAGTGATGGACCTGAGGGAGAAGGTGTATTGGTGTTAAGCTAAATTGCAAACAAAATTAAATGTGTTAATAGCTCAGAGCATTCGTCTCTGTTCTTCACAGCATATCTGATACTGTCCTTTGATGGCATGTTTAAAAATGAACAATATGAGATATTTTTGTGTGATAGAAGCTTGCTCAGTACATTTCRCACCCAAATCACTGTTGTGCTCTGAGCAGTCATGTCCTGGGATTTCTTTTCCTTCAGTGGAGAAAACCAGCCATATTTGAGTGCATTTTTGAGTGCATATTTGCATCCTCTTTTATTTTTGTTTTGTCTCAGTCCTGCTATCATCAGGATGCATGTTCTAAGCTACCTTTTTTCCTTGTAGATGAACAATCTGAAACAGCAGAATCTGCAGCTGTAGAAAGAGATTTCTTGGGGAAGTCTATTGACCTTATAAGAAATAAAGAAGTTGGCATTAAGCAAGACAAATCTGTCTTCAAAACTCAAGCTGGTGAGTTCAGCAACTCTAGTAGAAGTTATAGTTCTTGTTTCTTTTGGAAGGCGAGCTACATTTTTAACTAGACTTAGTGTTATATACAAGTTATTAAAATCAAGCAAGGTAGTTAACAAAGAACAGCGTTTCTCTCTTTTATGCTTTCTGGAAAAACAGTTTGTGTGCCACTGCTCATATTGCTTGGATGCCCCTGATATGACATCAGCCTACTAATATCTTGTCATAAGGACTGGATAAATGTACTTTAATTAAAAAAAAAGTATTGATGTTAAAAACTTATCTATAAACATTGAATTTTTTTTTACTGCAGTGTTTGGTATTTTCTCTTTTCTCACCAGCAGCAAGGGCTAGGATTTAGATCTGTTTGTTTCTTCCAAAATAAATATTAGTTTAGAATTTGTGCTAATGTCTGCCCTCTCCTTGAACAATTCTATTACTCCTGTCAACAATATTCGAGTTCCTTTCCCAGACTGAGGGAGGCAGCAGGATACTAACACTGACAAAAACAATAAAGCAGCTTTAACCAAGACCATGATGGAAAAGGAGACAGAAGGAAAAGGAAGGAAGAAGGATGTTGTTTGCATGTACTCGTTTTGAAAGCCATGGCAAGAGCCGATGATGGGATGCAAGTACTGCTCAGGTTTCCCTATAAAGCGAGCCAGAGATGCTGCTTTCTTGCTTTTAATTAAAAATAGTAACTGGGCAAAAAARTAGTTAAAGCAAAAGTATTATCTTAGGCTATATGGATGTGAAATTTGAACAAACTTGAAGTTTTTAGGTGACCTTTAAGAATGATTCATTGATCAGAGATACATCCTCCTTCCTGGATACTTTGTGACATTGTATGTGACTATAAGCATCCTCAGGTCTTCCATAAATCATAAAAAAACAAGACATAAGATCATTTTAGGTTATTCTTAAGTATAGCTTACTCACAGCAGTGGTGAGTGAATGTTATGAGTTCCTCACTCCATCCTTCAGCATTTTTCTTATTATTACCTGCAAGACTGCCATGTAGTCAGAGGTGAAAAGACAACTACATAGATCATCAGTTCCTAGACCAGACTTTGTATTTTGTAACTTTTTGATTCACAGAGACGTTTAAGAGGTGCTGATGAAAGTATAGTGCTAAGGAAGYTTTCCAGCTAGACAGGGTTTTTCCTTGAAGGTTAAATTGGGAAAGATTCTTCTCTCAATTTCCAGTTGTTGTAGTTCTGCATAAAGAAACCTTCAACTTTTGTGCTCTTTCATGGGTAAGAGGAATCAGTCTGGTCACTGGGTGTGAATCACCAGGTCTGTCTCATTAGATCGAGGTAACTTATGAAATGATGCAATTTCTGCTGCTTGCCTGCGCTGTTGCTTTATCGTCATAGCAGCTAAGAACTTCTCTGTTTAATTGTTACAGTGCTTCCAATTATTAACAATATGAAGAACAGAAAGTAAAGTTCACATTTGTACTTCTTTCATGTAAACAGTACAAAGTACTGTTTGTCTGGTTATTCCCAAATCCATCGGCATCAATCAAGCACTTCTCTGTGCACTGTCTTGTAAGGTAGAGTATCAGCATATGTACATAAAAAAAAAAAAAAAAAAAGCACAGCAGATTTCATATAATGGCATCTATAAATGTCTGCCTCGCCTTGACTTTATTACTCAGTAGCCACGACTCTTCTTTTCACTGCTTGGAGGGTTGTGAGGTTGTTTTTTTGTTGTTGTGGTTGGTTGATTGGTTGTTTTGATAGTAATAGTTTAAAAAGCAAAGTATATGCATTGGGCATACTTGTTACTTTTGAATTCTTCAGGTAATATGACAAGAGGTTTATTACAACCACTGATAGGATTAAAAGTGAATAAATCTCTGGTTTGCACATGAGAATGCCCTGGAATATAATTTTTACTTTTTGTAGTTTTACTTGTAGCTTGGGAGAAAGCAAACCCAGATGTTGGCTTCAAGAAAAATGAGAAAGTTTTGTCATTGTTATTGTCTCTTTCTTTGTTCCGTCTCCACCCCAGTTTTGCATGAGGAAGCTGTTACTGTTGTTAGGCAAATGTATCTCCTAAAGGACTACCATTACTATGAGTCCCTGATTCCATTTTTCCAAAGTCTTGAAGAGTCTTCAAAAATTACTAGAGAAAACAGCAGTTCTTCAGCTTAAGCGTTTTTGTGCTCACCTTTGTGTGTCCACCTTWATGTGGAAACAGAAGGCTTTACTTCTGTGTATCATATCTTCCTTTCAGCTCGWCCACTATATTTCCGTCTGCTGAGTGTATCTAGTTTGTATTCTCTTGGTGAGTAAGTTTCCACATGCCCAAGCATTTAATTATTGACTTAGCACATTAACAACCAGGTTTAAGGAGCTTGAAGGCTAGGAGCTAAAATGTGATTAAACCCTGAGACAAGTCTATGATGCCTCTAAGAGACTTGTAGCATTTAAAAATCATAAAAGAATAAAATTTCATATAATCTTTTTGACATGGTTGGACCTTTTATAAGGTCATGTAACAAATGTATAGTAGCGGCAAGTGAAATCACTTTTGTGTGTATATATATATTTTAGTTCTAAATATTGAACACCTCTTGGAGCTAAAACTGATCCGTACCACTGAGAAATGATGAATATCGTGCTAGTGTGTGGAATCACAGAAACATTAAGTAAATCATTAGGTGCATATAAGTGCTTTATATCGGCTGTAGTTGATACTAGTTCCAAGAAAACAGGCATTTGAAAGATTTGCTTCAGAAGGTGGTCATTTTTGGTAATGGTACTTGTCCTAGCTATAGGAATTTATAGAAACCAAATCTTTCTGCATTTGCAAAAAAACATGCAATTTGTGCAGATCTGGTTCTGCCCAGACATTCAAGGCTTCTGTTCTAATTTGTTTCCTACTAGTCTGTTAAAAACACCTACTATTCCATAGTAAAATAATATTCTTAGATCTGTTTTATTCAAGTAAATTGGAGCATATCAGAAATTCATACAAACCTACTGTGATTCAGTYCTATCTGGCAAGCTGAAATCCTATAGCCAGATAAATCTCCACTCAAATATATGCTGGAAGGGAAACATCAGCGAGCAACATCCCTGTGGAAAGTCCTGCCTGTAAAGAAAGTTCACCTGGTTCGTTAAATGTCTTAGTAGAGCTGGGAAAGGATTTGTTCTTTTCTCTGGAAAAGAATGAGTATCTTTTGAAAGACAGATCTGCAAGGTCCTCAATGTTGCTACTTCTCACCAGTAGAAATTGAAGGAAAAGTGTTGGAGGAACGTTTTTGGCTTTGAATTAATATTTATATTTAATGATAAAGACCTGATTTATTGGACTGCTCATTCAGTTCTGTGTTATCTGTACAAGTCTTTCAGATGTGGCTTTTGCCTCTTAGGCTTGTCTGCCTAATCTGAGCTGCTGTACTCAGTTGTGCAAAGTCAATTTTAGATAATTATGAAACTCTTATCTTGAGATGCAGAGTTAATCTTTCTGAAAGGTAATCATCACTTAAGTGTGGCTACAGCCTTTCACAATTGCCTTTCCATTATCCATTTAAATGGAAAACAAAGCCGTTTTTCGTTTATTTTTGTTTTTCACCCGTAGATTTGAAATGTCATCTTTAAAAATAGTTACATACAAAAAAGAAAAGTCTGTGTAGGTCACTGAGTTGTAAACTGCATCAGGGGTTTGGAAAGTAGACCAAGGGATTAGCAATCTCCATCGGAGCACATCGGATGCTTCTGTAAGCAGAGCAGCTTGGTCCAGTCTGTTGTGCTTTAATGCCCATGTGCTCTGTGGTTTGTCATCTTAATACACACAGTTCCAACCTGCTGTCTGTTCTGGTGTCTGGCTTTGCTTTTCATGTCACCTCTTCCTACCTTTTCTCCTCTCTTAAGAAAGTGATATGAGAATGAAGGATTTTGGGGTAACCAAGCAGCAGCAGAATGTGCTTCAGCAACRGTAATTGGCACTGGCAGGGATGCTCTCCAGGCAGACATGCAGTGACATTTAAGTCTGCCACCACAAATGGAGATTAGCATTTGAGCATGTCTCGCCCAGAGATGGAGAGAATTTCTTGTCTGAAAAACAAGCAAGAAATAAAACCAAACACTAAAACTTGTGCATACATCCTATTCTGTGCATCTCTTCTCCCCTTTTGACTGAAGGAAAGGCAATTGTTTGCTAATGAGAAAACCTGAAAGTGTAAATAATCATTGTATAGTTAAAATACTACTTTTCATAAATTAGAGGAGGATTCTTCCTGTTTCTCCCTCCTCTGCTTAAAGAGCTGGACAGCAGTGGTGACTCTTATGGCTGTGTAGTGTCCACACAGCTTCATTGTATGTGGCAGCTAATGAAATAACTGAGTTGTGCCATGAGAGAAAAAAACCCTTATATTAGCTAGTTTGTATTGACTGGGTCTTTTTTAGTCCATGAAAGAAATGCCCACTAAGCACTGAATGAGGTTCKAAATCTCTCCTTATCCATCCCCATCCCAAGTGTAATCTTTCAGTTTTTATAAATAAAAATTATTATAAAAATAAATAAAAATAAAACCATTGGAATGAAAGAAAATGAGAGTGTCAGATATTGTTTAAGCGAGGTCAGAAAGAATTTATAAAGTGATCACTGAAGCCTCAGAGGAAAGTGTTTTCCAATATAATAATAATTCTTCGAGGAAAAAAAAGGGAAAAGAAAAAGTGGAGTGATGGCTAACTATAGATTATGTAATATAGCTGATATGTTTTCCAGAGTTTCCTCAATTGGCACTACCCTAACTTTGCAATGGGACTACGGAGATTACTGTACTTGCTATTTTGAATTCCTAGGCAAGTAGTTTTCTCTTTAAAAGTGAATTCTTTATGTTTTACCACGGTGTAGTTTCTGATAGGAGGAAACTAAATCTGAGTTAGACAGTCATCGAAAGTCTATGTAATATCAGAATATTCAAGTATCTTCTTGCTTTATTAATATATTTGTGCTATATCAAGTAGCCTTTATCTTTAGGATTCTTATCTCCTCTCCACTTTTGAGGCTGTGCATAGATATTTATGATGCAAGTTTCCATAGTTTTTACCAGACGGTCATTTAAATTCTGTGCCGCGCTCTTACGCATAGCATCACCTCCAGGCTTGACATCGATTTTCTTTTTTATTAGCTAGATGATAAAAAGCCACAGAGATAGAAGACCAGTGATGTTTTCCTTTTTTTGATGTAGTAATTGATATTTTTSTTTTAATGATATATCCCTATCAGAAATTACTCGGGTGCCAGATGGAGAACTGGATGCTCTCTGCTCTTTTTGCACTGTTAAGATAAGCAAGATGCATCACCAGCTGATCTCTAAGCAGTCAAACTGTGGCAAGCCAAGAAAGCTGCAGCGTGAATCCACACCAAAGAAAGTGGAGAAACTGGATACAAGTGCCTCCAACTGCATTGTTCCTCTTCAGCTCATGAATAGAATTCACCTGAAAAATATCAGAGAGACAACAAAGCAGGTACTGTAAAGAAGAATATACATAAATATTGTCTCCRCTTTTGGGAGAACTACTGAAGGAAAAAAAAAAAGACAACATGATATAAGGAGCAAATTGTGCGCACTTTACTCATGCAGTGCTCCCTGGCTTCTAGATGAGATTTTTTGGTTGGTATTTCAAGATTTACATTTCACATCAGTTTGTTAGATGCTCCTGCTGAGCTGTTGCTAGTGAATAATCAAATCATTGTAAAATATTGTCTGGTGATGAGATGATAATGGCTTGTGTGATTGAGAGAGGCCGACATGGGCCTTTACTGGAATCCGCAATAAGCACCAGATTAAGTGGAAATAGAAAAGTCCATGCTCTCTGATTTTATTTGCAGACATTATTTACAGAAATATTTTGCATGTTCTGTGATTGTGAAGTCTTGGAGAAACAGCTGAGAGGCGGGTGTCAGACCTTGGTGTCCGTATCCTTGTGGCCTTGTCGTGCCAGCATGAAGGGCCTTGCAGGATGAAAGCAGTTGTGTGTGACTGGAGTTTTGGGTCTGGATATAGAAACAGGTTATTTGGGAGGAGCAGAGGGCTCTTCTGCAACCTTCTTGTCATGGTCAGGAAAGCAATGCAGGAAAAGGATGTGCGGGARGCTTTAAAACACAAAAGTGAGTAATACTATGGAATATATGTAGGGCTGCTCTTAAAGGATTTCTTGACTGGTGGAGGTCAAATGTCACGTCGTGAGCCACTTTGTTGCTCTGCAGTGCAACAACTGGTGCTAGTTGTTGCAGTTTGGGCCTTGGAATTTTCCGAAAGGCTGATGTTTCCAGGACTGTCTGATTGGAGTGGAGCTGTGAATAGAAAAGTACATTATACACTCAGATTATTTTGAAAACAGTTATCATTCTTGTTGCTTCTCTTTTTCGAGGAAAAAAGACATTGTGAAAAAAAAAAATGATTAAAAGCACTCTAAAAGGCACAAATCTTTCCCTACCACCTTTCTTTAGTTTTTAAYATTTATCTAATGTTTGAAGCATGTCCAATAGATTCTTGGTTACGTATGTTCATTTATTAAGACATATATATATATATATGGCATCTTCACAATATTTGAAGAACTTTTATTTTTCAGAGGCCATTTTTTTCCCATAGGACAGGCCAGCAGACATACCTCCTCACTTCAGCTCTGCATCTGCCAGTAATCTCAAGACTGATTTTTTTTTTATTTTCTCTAGATTTACTTTTCTTTTTTCTTTTTTCTTTTTTTTTTTTTGCTTTGTACTTGTAAATGGGTATGAGTATGCTATAGCAGTGATCACCTACAGATGACTTTAGCCATAAATCTGAGTCTTGGCAAATGTCTGTAGTATTTAAAATTGGTACAAAATGCCTACATTCAGGGAAGTTCTGATAAAAAAAAAAAAAAAAAAAAAAAAAAAAAAAAAGAGAGAGAGAGAGAGAGCTTGGACTGCCAATTACAGTAATTTATTTGGCTTTATCTCTCACGTACACCACCTTTAAGTTTTTGCTCTAGAGCATGTTAACAGCGTTTGTTAACATATTCCTGTGCTAAGCCTGTGTCAGGTGAGCAGGGAATAATACTTTTCAAGTCAATTCTGGGGTAGAGATTCTTCCAGACTTCTTGTTCACTGACTGTTTTGAAATTTCAGTGTCCTGCTGCTTTTATTCAGTTAACATTATCCAACTACSTGCTCCCAAATTTTCTAGAGTTTTTACCATTTCTTTCTGTGACACTTCAAAAATACATATTTTCTAAGAAAAATGACTTAGTCTGACCTCTCCATCATCTTCTCTGTGTAGAACATTTTTATGAAGAAGAGCTCAAGGGAAAAGGAGGCAGAAGGGGATTGAGACATAACTCTAGGAAGCCAAAATGATTGGTTCCACTGCTCTTCTAACAACTTATTACATCTGTGTAACCACGTGGATTCTGTGTATATTAGATTAGTTAAAAATAATTGATATTTCATGAATACCAACACTGAGATTTGTGTAAAGCCATTAAATATGCTCAAGGTTTCATGGTAAGTAACCTAACATAGGAATTGCTAAGTAGTACTGTATATCTCACAAATTGCCTGCAGAATTTTATTTCTGTTCCAGTTCAGAGCTGTACCTGAGTATTTGAACTTGTTGCCTCAGTTTATTTTTTCTCATAAAATCTGTACAGGTAATCATCACCTCTGTGGCTGGTACTTAAGGCCTTATGTATGCTGCCAGCATGGTTCTAGTGGAGGAGTTACTGAATGAGTAACTGAAAGAGTGGAGGAGTTCCTGACAGACAGCAGTATATGAATTATTACAGGTTGACCATGGCTGATAGTGAGCTGTGCTCATCAGGCATGTTTACTCTTTTAGTCTCGTGGAAGTATGGAGTAAAATATGTCTAACTTAATCCGTACTTCACGAGCTAATGTATGTGCTGAGGGAGAAGACTGGTTATCAGACACAGCCTGTGGCTTCCTGGCTGATCAGCTACTTAACCAAGATAACTTGGGGCTGCTGGTGCTCTAACCACATTTTAGCACCAGCAAAGCATGTACAGATTTATATCGGCAAAACTCTAATTTGTACTGAGCATCCACCCAAGGTCAAATGAGCTGGACTAATCAAAATAAATTTTTGCTAGTATTACTGTCTTCTCTATTAGTCTTGGCTAGACATAAATGTGTTGCTTGAGTGTCGTGTCACCTCATTTTTCCTGCCATTATAGTTACTCTGGAAGAAATTCGTCCTGTGCACAYAGAGCGTCAAGCATCAGGAGTGTTTGTCTAGTAAAAGAAGAACTAGTAAATATATGTCAGTGCTCTGATTCTGGAAAAGGAATATGTGATTTAAAATTAAAATGTTATTGCTAGAAGGGGTAATACATGAGGAAAAACAAATATATTTTGATGTGAATACATTCAGACAGGCTCAACAAGATGATAGTATTACAGTGATTATGAAATAACTTACAACTGCTTAAAAAAAGCAGATCTTTGTGTTTAGACACTATCTATCTCAGTACTTACATTGATTATTCTTAATGGTGAAACTGTCTTGCTAGGACAGACCTTACTCCCTGCATCAAATTCTCATCTTTCAGGTGAGAGAAGTTGTAGTGCACAAATCCTCACTGTGCCCTGACTGTATGAAGAAAAAGGCAGAGCTGGCCAAGATCACCTTTCTCAAACRGAAGAAGACTCTAGTGGAAGGAGCTTTGCTTCAGGAGAAAATGGAAGAGCAGATTTACTCCAGAGTAAGCAAATGTTGTTAAAATAAATGCTGTGATGTATTTTGTATACATACTGCAACTAAAGAATCCATAAGCCAGWCTCCCTCTTGATTTATGGCAAAGCAATTGCATTGTCCTGAATACAGAATAAGTTGAAGCAAAATTTGACTCCATGTCTTTGATAAAGTACTTGGGACTAGCATACTGATCAAGTCATTTGTGCTGGCCTGATTTATAAAAGCGGAAAATCTCTCCTATGGTGTCCTAGAATTGTTTTGGGTACCTCTTGATGGATTTTCAATGGTCTGTTGCAAATTCTGTTTCTGGTGAGATGTGCAAGAGAAAAGGATAAATAACAAAAAGATATATTATTAGGTAACTATACCTATATGAATCACCCTCACTCATCTTTAGAGTTAGAAGACTAAGAACAGGAGACTGCAACKTACTGTGGAGGCTAAAGCAGATTATTGCTCTCAGGGACTATTTCTAAGACTCCTTCTTAACCATGCCCGTGATGTGATATGGTCACCTGAACGTGATTAAAGTGAAAAAGAGATTTCTGGAAGAAACCTTGACCATTTTTTMAACAGTTGCATTGAGATCAAGATGGCAGCTTGTTACAGATTATACAGTTAGAATATCTTCTTTTTTGGTCACAATATCTACTCTGAGACATACCTATTTACCTTGTGGGTTCCTAATCCCCTACTGCTCTGAGTGGCAGTAATATCACTTTTTAGAGCTTTTAACTTTGTACACTTACACGTCGACTGGTTTTTTTTTTTTTCCCCCTCGCTCTACTGTTGTGTGCTTTTTTCTCAAGATGYGTTTAACATTTTGCTGTGTGATTGTGACTTCCAGACTGAATAGCAGAGCAGAAAGTCAGGGCTAATGAAAAATATCCAAGGACTTGTAGAGAAAGAGAAAAAGTGGCTTTACAAACAAGTATTCTCCAGCTGTCAGCTCTTCAGAGATGCTTTGCCCCTGTAGGTCACTGTTCTCTCTGGTTACAATAGACTTGGRAAATGGTTAGTCTGTACAGATACAGTGAGATTTCCACTTGGAGGACCATTTGCCCTCCTGTCACAGAAAATGGTTCTTGTTGCCAAATCCCTTGGAAATAGATTGTGGGTAAGGTAAGCTGAAACTCATGGAAACTCCTGGCTCTCCTATTACTCTTCCTTATGATGATCCGTGTTTCAAAGGGGAGTTATATTGGAAGCATGTTGTTTCCGAGCATTAGATAGGGAATCCCTCAAACACCAGATCTTTATTTTTCTGTGTGTGTGAGCAGGGCARGAATTCATGGGCTGCACAACACACACTTTTTCTCTTATTAATTCCTGATTTGCTTCCTTGGTGTGTTCATTTACCATGCTCTGTGAAAATTTGYCTGCATTCTGTACCTGAGGAACTTCAGTTTCAAGTCAGACTTCTTTTCTCTTACTTTGCTTCCAACTTCTCCAAAAAGACCAGCCTTCCTTGCCTCCTCTCCCTAGGGAAGAAATGCTGGGGCAGCAGCCAGTGCAGTACGTGAGCTACACAATATCTCTGGGCTCTGTCATCTATCTTGGCAGCCATCCCCAGAAAGCTGTAGTGACACRTGGTCTCCAGTGACCAGCATAGATTTCTGCATGCCTGCTTTAGGGGGCAGATCACTGTCCACACTCCTCAACAAAGTTTTTAAAGATGATACTTTAAAAAGGCAGTAACATAGTTGCTTTTCAGGGGCCAGGTAGAGCTGCCAAGATAGGACTGGTGATAGGACGTGACAAATGGCAGGAATCCAAAATCAAATAATATTCTGTGATTTGTTTTTGTTTCAGGATGTGCTTACGCTTGTAGGAGAAACACTCAGAAGTCTCCCCAAACTTTCAGATGATCCCAGCAACATATGGCAAAGGCTGAAAGAGAAAGGTCAGAAAAATGTAAGGCCTGAAACTGGTAAACATAACTCAAGGACATAAAGAACTGGGAAAGTCTCCTGCAGGCAGCCATGTACTGAATGCCAACTATTGTGGATGTAACCTGTTTTGTCAGTGATGAATTGAGTGGTGGTTTAATATTCCTGCAGGTGGAACCAGATATGCCCAGCATGCTGGATTTTGGGTTTTGATTGAACTCCTGGTTCTTCCCAAATGCAAATGCTGCAATACAGTATAATCCAGCTAAATATATTTTTCAAATTAGGGAAGCCAACGTTTTTTATTATTAATCTGACAAGCAGTAGATATTGTATTTTTTGAGGTCGCTTGTGGGATTTCAGAGCAGCTCACAGCTGCTTTCATCCATAAAAAAAAAAAAAAAAAAAGATTTCATTTTTCAGGGCAGGGAGGTGTAATTACTGGGTTTCAGCTTAATCTTTGCCCACTGCCTCCTGTTAAATTGAAAGTGAGAGCCCCAGGTGGAGGAGAAAAAGAAGGTGGCAAAGTAACCATAGAAAGCAATAAAATGATATGCAGTATTTATAGAACTGAAATAATGAGTCTATAACAGAAATTAATCAGTAACGCTGAGGATGCCAACAGGATAAGTAATGATAATAAATTAATCATAGAACCTGTCTGGAATAGATGTTTAGGAGGAGAAAAGAACACAACATAGATTAAGATTGGAAAAAAGTCAATACTTTTGACCCTTTTMTTTCAATGTACTGTGGGATTTGTTGTAACGTTCTGTGCTTTTTAAGATGGGAAGTCCTTGTCTTTCAAACAGGTGAAAGTTTAGTATCCAGATAAAACGACTTCATGCCGGAGGTCTCAGCAGGTAAGACAAAACCGAAAACAGATTCATTGCAGCCTTAACATCGAGGGTAGGATATAGGCTCATCATTGTCGCAGATGTAGCCTGCCTTTGTGGCTGTTGAGAGCAGTCATTCATGGCCTCTCTCTTGCAGTGGTGGTCTCTGGTTTCCTAATTTCTCTCCATTCAGACCCCTGAAGGTGGTTGAGGGATTAGCCAGATCCATCAGCTGCTTTTAGGAATAGTGAGGGCTGTTTTAAACCTCTGGTTTTCACTTCCCGTAGTGACTACCTGCCTTTTGGTGCTTAAAAACTACCCTGAATGATTTCCCTGGGAGGAAATCCCAAGTAGGTTGAACCCTAAATGAAAACATAATGCAGCCTTAAATTCTTCRAAGCTCATTGTCCTTATTCCTTCATTGGCAGTTTATTTTTTTGTAAATGGATGCTTTTAGCAATCCACCCAAATGTTTCCCCTAAGCTTGACTTTAAATTTTAAATTGTAATTACAAGTTACATAGTTACCTTCTATAAAATGTAAACTGCTGCTTGGTTCTTCTCATTAATCTGCAGTCCTTAGAAATGTTCAAATCCCTTAAATCTCCTACCTTCCAATTCCTTTAAAATCCCTTAAATCTGTTTTTTTCTAAACCTTTCCTTTTTAGATACTCCATCTCTGTTCCTTATTTGTCTTTGCACTAGGCTTTCTGTTTCTCTAGACTCTTTAGAAGTCTGGCAGTTTGCTTAATKCTGGGCAGAGGACACCCGTTATTCCGCAGGAGCTCTCCTAAGGACTCTGCCACATATCCAAAGGGTGATCGGGACTTCAATRCTTTGAAAAAGTAATTCTGTTTTTATTTCCTATGAATGTATCTTGCAGCCCTTAAAAAAACACAGAAACTGGTATCCAGGACTCTAAATACAGATTATTTTTATGCCAGAAAGAAGATTTTGATATTTGGCTTTCAATATCTTGATCTCTCTAGAAATACTGAGAATATTTGTCTTACTCTTTTGTCAAATATTTATGTAAATACGTTGAACCGAGAGTTGTTAGGTGTTGGACAATATTTGCTTGTCTGTAAAATAGTGTTTGTGCTTGCAGGGCACAGTGGCTACACAGCTCTTGTTTGTATGCACAGTGTTTGAAAAGGCAATTTGGAAAGCTCCTCTGGAAAATCAAAGCACATTTTGCTTATGTCTGTTATGTGCCTCTTCCCACTGCTTAATACAGCTCTGCTTTTCATTTTTTGTCAGGAGCTCTCAGAGATCTGAGTGTTTGTTTTCTGTTTTTTTGTAGCAGCTATTAGGGATGTACAACAGAATGAGTGATTTTGAGCTCTAAATAATTTATTTCATAATCCTGCAATGCTTGAGACTAGTGATCCAAAAATTCTGACTTGAAGGGAAAAAATATACATCGTGTCTCTGCCTTTTTTCTTCTCACAGGAGCTTCCTTCCCCCTCCACCATCCCCCGCCTTGCCCAGTGGTACATTTTTGTTTTGATCCAAAGAAGCACTATAAAACTATGATCAAGAAATATTTATTAATCTGCTCCCTTGTTTGGGGTTGCTGAGGCGTGAAAGGAGCAAGGTGGATCAGGGCTGATTCATACGGTAAGCAGCTGTAGTACTGAATCAAATTAATCCACCTATTGTTAAAAAGGGGCTATGGAGCTTTTCCTTTCTAGCTTTTATGCTAGACATAGAAACTATTTCATCTTYTGAATGATTTGCCGTGTACTAGAGTTTGTTGCTCTGAGCTCTACACAGATGCAAAAGATTCTTTTCTTATAGCCTTGCTTAAGTAGCATGTACACTAGTAACAGGCTTTGTGATGTTGTAATTGTTAAGATGGTATAAGACGTGCTGTTATGTTGTTTTTTTAACCTTTTGGAGGAAATTATATTTCTCAAGTTACTATTAAAACCAGTTTCCTGCAGACTGTGGCTGTGTCACCTCCACTTTCAATTGCCCTGGCGTTCTCTATGGAAGAAGTTAACCTGGCTTCGAGACTTGGTCATTCCTTAATCTTGTTTCTAACCACTTGTTATGACACTGGAATTCATTTCTTTCTGCCGTGGGATAAACTTTCTTCTTATTCAGAACAGGTTACTAGCATGAGTTTGAGCATGATGCTAACTTTATTAAAAATTAACTTGTCTGGTTATGTACCAGGCACAAACATAAACGTGTCTGGGTAACCATTTTCCAAATACCAGTGAAATACGTAATTTTCACTGGTCCAATAATCCTTGGAACYATCTTCAAGCTTTGCTCTGAAGCCATGTGAGCAGAGACGCTCCTTTGGAACCTCTGCCTTTTTATAAATCTCTTTYGCAAACATAGTTTTGGTGTGGCCAAGAAAAAGAAATTTTTTAGCTTCAGCTAATTTGATCGACTTCCAAAAAGTGGAACTGAACCCATTTATTCTGCTTTGAACTGGTGGCTCTGAGAATGAAGCTGGAAGAAGGGCTGGTGCCCCTACTGACACAGTACCTCGGTTCTGCTTCAGTGCAAATCTGAACTGTTGATTTTGGAGCAATGATTCTGAATCCTATATGTGGCTATCGGCAATACTGGAACACTGGGAGCTCTGTATTGCTTATTATAATTGAAGCATTTTGAAATATCTTGCATTCTTCAAATTGTGACTTTTTTGCTATTCAGTATGATTTTTCAAAAATGACTTATTGTCTCCATTCATGCAGCAGAAATGCTATTCTAAATGCCTTTTTTTATATATAGCCTTTGCGAATACATACATTAATGTTATGAATTCCCATTTGCATTGTTTTGATTCAACTAGCAAACTGTTTTTTTTTTTTTTTTTTTTTTCCAGCATAACCTTGGTGCTGGAGATCACCAACATGATCTATATGGGGGCAGGTTGGGAAATGGAGGGGAGTGCATCTCTGCTGTCATGAAGGCAGCAGGTCCTTTATCTTTCAAATTACCTGTAGAGTTTATCAGGGGAATTTCAAACAAACAACACCAAAAAAAAAAAATTATTCATCTTCTGGACATGGATATTCATAACTTATTTATTCTGTAATAAAATAGTACTGTTTGTTCTCACATAGAATAGTGTGTATGATTCATAAATATGTTGCAAAATATATCTGTAGCATGTAACAGAGGCCTCTGCAAAAATTCATATTTTTAATTCATAGCACTTTAAGAACATTTAGGTTCTCCACTTTCTTGACAGTTTTAAATAGAACATTTTTTGCCTACAGAAGTAAGTTTACACCATCACAGTATTATAGCTTGTTTAAAAATACATATGCATTAATGGTAATTGCAAGCAAGCTATATACTTGAGCAGGGTTTTCTTTGTAAATGTACATGTTTTCTACTCTTAAAACAATTACTTCTAGTAATATTGCAGCCAACACTTTTCTCTTAGAAAATAGTACATATATATGCTACTCACAATAGAGCTGTCATTTTTTCTAGAACATAATAATACAGGCTAAGAAAATAGAAACACACCATTGTATGGTTGGTTAAAAATAATTACAAGCCAAGTTAAAAAGGTGCATTAGGCTTGGCCTTGATAACTTGGGTCCCATTCTGTGCTGTTGAATGTCCTTAATCCACTTACAGTTGGAAGCCCCTAGCACCTCTCAGCACTGAACCTTATGCAAGAGAAGCTTCAACTTGCAGCCTTCTTGCAAATTCAGAGCTTGATCCTGCATGGTTTCTGCACTGAACTGTTGCTGAAGACATGAGTGCTTCAGCTAAAGGCTTTCAGGATCAGGCTGCTACTTGCTGAAACTCTGTGATTTGGTTTGACACAGGACTCCAGTTGCAGTTCAAAGTCTTTGAACTGGTAAGTGGATTAGTGCAAGGCAACATAGCTCTGTTGCTTATCAGCATCTCTGTTGGTTTTCACTCCTCAAAATCTGACCCAATGCCCTCTGCAGGCCAGTGGATGGAAAGAGCTGAAGCAACAGACTTTAGGTTACAGTTTTAGTAATACAGTAAAGATTAAAAACAAATGGTTGCATTAATTTTACCTTGCACAAATGAGACTAAATATATATATATATTTATATATGTATAATAAAGCTGTAGGAAATCTCCAAACTGCTAACAACTCTTATAAATGAGATAAAACAAGGCTATGTTTGCTTGGGAATTTCATAGTTGCCATCCTTTTATTATTTTCATTTTCCAGTAACACAAGGCTATGCCACGGTGGAGCCATTTTTTATGAAACAAGTCCAGACGTGCTTTGGCAAATGCTCTTTTCGTGGTCTTTCTGATACTCCTCCTGTGCTCTCTGCAGTTTTTTACCTCTGAGTTTCCACTTGTGAAAGCAGTAGGTTACTAGGGATGTCATTATCAAAGAGAAAAAAATAATCAGCACTACTATCAGTGCAATAGTAGATGAGAGGGACCCCTCTAGCTGCTTAGTTTCAGCGTCTCTCGTTGTGTTTAGCTTAGTAAAGTTTTCATATTCCGTCGAGGCCAAAAGCGCAGGTACAGGAACAACTTTGAATTTGGGCCTCATTGGGATGTACTTGTTGTTCTCACACAGTCAAGATTTTGGAAGAAGCAAGAGCTACAATTCCCTTGTCACCGGTGTCATTCATAAGATGTTTCTTTCCCTGGCTGCTCCAGGCACGAATGGGTCTCAGCAGCGTGGTTTGTTCATGAAGCCGTGCAGGACATAAACAGCAGGATGTGTCACAGACCTGTGTTTGCAGGGCAGGTCATCTATATCCAAGCGGTGAATAAGCCAGAGGCTCGTGTGGTGTTGCCCTCTCTGTCTAGAGGGGAAAAAGAGCTGCTTAGCTGACTGCTGGTTTGGTTCTTTGTTTTCTTGAACAGGTAATTGAAGAAAATGAAATCAATTTTCTGGGAYTGTTGTGGTGGCAGGGCTCATCCTCAGGCTTAAAACAGAAATGAGCACTGCAATAAGTGTAGTTTATATCTTATGAATTTGTTCAGTGAGTTTTTCCTTCCCCTGAGTATTCCCAAAAGAGTGAAATCAAAGCAGATCTTTTACTGAGGGGCAGACTTGGTTTTGTTAACATCATAAAGTCAGCTATAAAACAGGATCTCTCATTTTAATTGATTTTTATTTACTCCTCTTCTTTGATACTTGCTCTCAGACTTGCTTTGTGTGGAGAAGATTTGAGGTTGGGGTATTTGTTCTTGTTACATTGGAGTTGATGAGATGTCCTCACTGATCGCAAATCTGGAGTCTGGAAAAATGACCTAGGTGGAAAAAAAACATAGTATTATTTCAGAGGTGAGGTCCCCATAAGGCATGTGAGCCTTAGAATTTAAAAAGATTATTATCTTTTTACTTTTGATAGAATTTTGGATGCATTTAAGTCATTTGGTTTTGATCTGCTCTGTGTCTGTTCTTTTTATAACAGATCCTACAAAATATGCTTTCTTTGAGCAGACCTGCTGAAGTTAGAAGAGCCAGTCTTGGAAAGGAGGAGAGCCGGTGTGTGGAGGGGTTTGTGTGATCTGCCCCATACATGTCATCCTGGAGTTAGAAGTCATGAGAAACAAGGCTGGGCTGTTCCTGTTCGTTCTTGCTTAAAGTCAAGACAGCAAGATTTGGCCCCAGGATATTTCAGGAGCTTTAAACATTTTCAGAGCTATTTATTTCAAATAACAGATTGCTCCAAGCCCCCTCCACCCTACTCCCAAATGCTTTGAGGCCAAAATTAGTTTTCAGGCACCTTGCAGCATAGCTGCTTGTTCTGAGATGCTCTGTTTAATAGGATGCAATTGTAACTCAGCCTTCTTGTGGAAATCTATGGTTCTTCCCACTCAGGCTAGCAGAGATTTGAGGGTCTCTTTTACTAATTAATAGCACTTTCAAGCCATTCTTGTTTGTAATAAAGACTATTTACGCTAGATTACTCTAGATTAGCATTCTGTTGATGTTAAAAGATGTAAATGAGCAATTCTTGCCAGTTAGGAACAACATGTTCACATAGTCAAAAATAAATGTTGATTTTAAAGTTTTAAAGCCAGATTTACTGTAGCTCAGGAGAAAGAATGTCTTTATAAAGCTGATGGAAAGTTTATTTCCCACAAGAATGGACCAAATCTCTGACTGTTGTTTGCATGTTGACGTGGTGGTGAAGGACCTGGAAGAGATCAAGGTGTTTAGTTCCTCTTCATTGTGGTTGGTTTTTAACAGTAGGATTTGCCCGCAGCAATCCCAGGCCCCTGAGAGAAGTGGGAAAGCTCAGAGCGATGAAGGCTTTCCCTTGGAGCATGAGGATCAAGTTGGGGCAGATTTAAACAAAGCGAACATTCCCATAGGAACTGATAGGAGGTACCTGTGAGCACTGGGGAGCTGGACAATGTCATTGCAAGGGGATKCTTGATAATTTTTGAAAAGTCATGATTCTTGGGAGAGGTTTCCTCCTGGAAACAACTTCTAAACATATTAAGAACAAAAGGGTATTTGGGGGTAATTGTMATGTATTTACAGAGGGGGAGAATCTGCTTGCCCAGCTGATGAGCTTCTGATGAAATGCCTAGTCTGGTGAATGAGGAGAGAGCGGTGATCATGTTTATCTGGAGTTCAGTGAAGCCTTTGACACCATCTCCCCTAACGTTTTCATAGTCCAGCTGCGGATGTTGGACTAGATTAATGGGCAGTGAAGTAGACTGAGAACTGGCTGAACTGCTGGGCTCAAAGTGTTGTGATCAGCAGCACGAAGTCTGGCTGGAGGCCAGTCACCAGGGAGCACCCCAGGGATCCATACTGTAGTCAGTGATGTTTATAGTCTTCATTAATGAGCTGGGTGATGGAACAGATTGCACCCTCAGCAATCTTGTGTGTGATAGGAAATTAGGAGCAGTGGCTGATATACCAAATGGTCACGCTGCCGTTCAGAGGGACCTGGACAAGCTGGAGAGTTGGGCAGAGAGAGGAATGAAGGTCCTGGAGGTATGAAGTCCTGTGCWTGGGGAGGAACAACCTCATGCACCAGTAGAGGCTGGGGGCTCCCTGGCTGGAAARCAGCTTTGCAGAAGAGCCTCTGTGGCTCCTGGTGGAAAATAAACTGCATACAAGCCAGCAACGTGTCCCTTCTGCAAAGGCAGCCAAAGGCATCCTGAGCCGCATTAGAGAGTGCATAGCAGGTTGAGGAAGGGGATTATACATCTCAGCACTGGTGAGACCACAGTAGCAGTAAAGGAAAAACACCTTGTATCAGTTCATACTGCAATGCTCCTGTTGGTATTTTAGTTTCTGAGAAAGAGTTGGATCTTATGCTAAAATCTAGCTGAGTCTTTTCCTGTCATCTTTAATCTTTGCATTAAGTGTGCACTCATATACACACATAGAATATACACACGTTCAATTTGAGTCACAGCCCATTTACTGAAGTCTCAATGTCAACATATTCTCGGGAGGAAACTTTCCATTAGAAAAACAAAAACAAAAACATTCTTCAATATCTATGCCCTAATTTAAATTAAACAGTAGAGAATAAATTATTCCTACATTGTTTGGTTGCTTTTGTGTGAGTCATAAGTCTTCAGTGTATTTTATCTGAGCATTATGAACATGTGAACTAGTATCTCAGGAATATACACATTTAATTCCCATTAACACTTAATAAATATGTTAGTATGGTTCAGATATTTACAAAAATAATTTGAGTCATTTTTGGTCTGGAAATACTGATTTGTTAGAATAAGCTCTGCATGTAAGCATATTAATATATTGGGAAACGCAACATATTTCTCAGCTTTTTAATGAAAATGTCTTAAGGCTTGATGCTTACATAAGAGCAGGCTATTACTGTAACCCGTGTCCTCATCTAGAGATGTGTTTTGCTACCCTGGCTCATATTTTTGTATTTTCCTAAGTTAGCAAGCTAATATATGCAGGAAGGCTTTACTTAGTATAAACTGTTGGGGACAAAATCTGCTCCTTGTTTTATAACATCCTTAGGACAGACACAGTGTTTTCTTTTTCATCTTCGAGCTTGACCTCTGTGCTTCGAAGTAGAGTATTCCAGCAAAGTAGAGACAAATGGATTTTTGAGGTATTTGTCTTGAGTTTTGAGGATATAAAAGAAGAGAAAGTTGTATACAGTTTACATGAGAGGAACAAAGGAAGCTCCCAAACACATGGTAACAAGAATTACCTTCTAAAAACATATTAATTGAGGTTACAGGCGTCTGGTCAAATGCTGGCAGAATTAAGAATGTCAGTGAATAGATCCTTGACTTCACTTTTTATAAAAGCTCTAAGCAACATTGATATACTATAATTTTGTGACTTAGTGTGAACATAACATTAGGGTTAATATTAAAAAGAGCAATGTGGTATACCGAATGCTTGAGAAAGAAAGGGAGAAGAAAACCACAAATGCTGGGTGGAAAACTGGGCTTATTGTGAGTTTCAACTGCCTCTAAAAACTGTTTTCTGGTTCTTTGTTATGGTTAAAGGGACCAATTTCTGCGAATGTCTGAAATCTCCAACTTCCTCGGAGGGATGAGGGCCAGAAATCATAGGTTAGGTACTGCAGCTTTGTTGTTTTAGTATGAAGTTCATTGTACATAGACTGCCCTATGGTCAACTCACCCATCCCTCCTTTCTCTTCCTGCTTTTATCCATTGAGGAGGGCTGGTTGCCAGAACCACATAAACCAACRACGAGCAAGAATATCATATGTATGATGCTTTTTTTTTCAAGTGAACACAAAAACGTGTTTCCAAAGTAAAGAGCACTAGCCTGGAATCATAATCCTGCTCCTTGCAAACCAATATGAAAAATCTCTTTTGATTCCAGTAGGAGGAAGATTCTTGATATCTAGKTAGTGTTTGTGTCTTTCATATATTCACACAGACTGATACACATGCTTCGCATTTTCAAATCAAATGTAGAATTACTTCTAGCATTTATGTAATCTTAAATATGTATTGGCTTTTTAATACAGTTCTAGGCATTCTTTATGCCTTCAGCTTGCTTCTAAATTTCCCTGATGCCTTTTAAATGCATCTTCCATGTTTATTGCAATTGCAGAAGAATGTGCCTACTTCTCCTGCATTTGCATTTTTTTGATGTAGACATCTGGATAAAATGTATCTATCGGGTTGTAAGTCAGAGCTGGAAATGATTCTTTTCTCCTCCTCTAGAGCTAGTGTAGCAAGACATCTACTAATACACTTAAGCACAAAATTGCAGATGAAAGTCAGAGTGGGAGTGAGCAAGAGAAAGCGGGGACATGGAGCGGGGAGAGAAAGGGAGAGGGAACAGGGAAAGGAGAGAAGGAAGAAAAAATAAGCAGCACATAGTGAGGTATGTCAGGTTTACTACCCATTTTTCACAACCTTCCCTAAATTCCATTTTTCAGGATTTTTTCAAAGATGCAGATAGGGCCAACACAGCCGTTTTCAGAAATGCCTGTACACACTGCAGACAGATCTGTCTTCCCCTTCGTCTGCTTTAGATACTTTGGGGAATCTTAAGGTTCCCAAAGTGCGAAGTGCTGAGGAGCCTTTCAACTGAGAGCCACCGAGGCTTCCTGCTCCTCAGTCGGCTCTGTGCGCTCTGAACGTAGCCGGTAGTGAACGTTGAGGGTTTACGGGATGGCAGCGTCCCTCAAATACAGAGTGACAACAGGTTTGTACGTGTTAAACTCAGCAGATTTATCTGAGAAGCCCCAGAATCAAATGATCTGTTTTTACTTTTGCCTTCCTAACCTTTGATAAAAACATTTGATCTATAGCAGCCTTTTTTACACCTAGTTCTAGTTTAGAAACTTAATTTGCCTGTAATCCTTGCTGTGATGTCCAATCATGTAACCAGCAACTTAAATGAAGATTTAAGCAAGCCAGTCTTTTAATTAAGTCTATAAAATTCAGGTCTCAATCTCTCAAGATGTTTTACCGTATTTGTATCCCAATGAGCCAGAAAGGGTTTAGCAATTGCTCAGCCTTTTCTGTCTTCCCTATGCTCTGGAAGCACAGTACAAGTTTTCTAGGCTGCCTAATGGTTTTGTTTTGAGGTTTTCTCCTCCCTTTTCCAAGAGTAGGGAAAACCAGCAAGTTTTACCTGTAATAGCTCRGTGCAGCGTTGATCAGATACATAAATCATCTTGTAAATAAATCTTGTTTTTATGAAAGGACCAATCTCCTGTGATTTCCCTAATCAGGACAGGACCAGGAATATCCTGAATCTCTGAAAAACAGCAGTAGGCTCAGATAATGCTGAAGGACAACCTGAATGAGACAAAAGCAGGGAATTTTTCAGCAGAAGCTGATGCCATCTCTGCCCTGAGAGATGCTGAGGAGAGGGAAAGGCGCTGCTGCTGTTTCGGATGGAAGTTGAGGGTTTTGCTTTTATGTCGCAGAGCTGCCACCGTGGGCACGTCTGTCTGTGATTTGTGTGGCCCATAAACGCAGTACGTGATTTCTGTGGGCTTTTGGTTTGCAGAGGAGCTGTGTGCAGCTGTTCCTAAGGTCTTAGTGTAGATGAAGTAACCCCTGAGATGAGGACAGCTGAAGCGACAGATTTGTTGTTTTGTAGGTGCTCTCTGAAGCTGATATTCACCCCATTGATTTTAAGGTGACTTCTCCTGACATGTTAAGTGTGGTTCAATAAATGTCAGTGTTTCATAGATRTCATTATAGCCTTCATCTAGCTGCCTGTTTTGGCAAACATTGTCTTTTGTGGGTACCCTGTACAGGTGTTTCTGCATGATGCTGGTGCCTGTTCCCAGGAAGAAGGCACAAGTAAATCACGTTGCAGATCAGCGCTGCTGAGTTCTGTACTCAAACCAACGCTACCAAAATGTACCTGYGTGATGTACGGTTTAGTCGTCTTCCCTATATCTTGCTGTAGATAGAGTTGATCATCCTGATCAAYGAAATCTTGATAAAAACTTGTTCTGCACTTCCTTTGAAATTCACTGTTAAATGCTCCTAAAAAACGTGCTGGCTGAGGCTTATACATGATGTAACCAAACATGTTTGGGAAGAGATATCAAGTCTTACTCCTTTCATCTGTCCCTATTTGGGGGAAGGTTTTTTCTTTTTTTTTTTTTTTTCTGTTTAACTTAGAGAACAGTGCTACATCAAAGTGTTATTCTCCAAACGCTTGAGCAGACCTGTTCCTTAATGATGTTCACTTTGAAATGGGCTTTGTTGCATTTTAAAAACTGTGTTGAGATAGCTTTTCTCTCAACACATCCCACGGTATCCCTTTTCTCGGAGGCTGGATCTTGCAGATAAGCCAAGATTTGTTTTTCCTGCTACAGAAACGGTTGCATAGGATCAGCTGAAAGAAATGTATTCCATGAAACCTGGATMCYTTTTTTTTTTCCTTCCCTCCTGTGGAAATTGTCTTTGATGGCTGACTTTTTCCTAATTTAAGTCATAAACTTTTCCTTTTGCACAACATCCTGCATGGTTCTTCCCGCATCTCTTTCAAACTCGGGGGAATTACAGCCTGTGATTACAGAGGCAGCCTATGAACTTTTCCAGGGATCTTTATTTTTGGTGCTTTTCTGCGAAAATGCAGTTCCTGAAGTGCAAGCAATTCCCGAGCCTCCACTGATGCTCAGAATCATTCAGTGACTTTTCCATTTGCCTCTTGCTAAGATCGGTTTGTCCTAATGTCATGTATTAAATTTTTTGGAGTCAGAACTTACCAGACTAAATAAAAGTGGATGATTTTAATCATCTTGAATTACAGGGTAAATGAAAACTGAAAGCTCTTTGGAGCTGAATTCAAATGAACAAAACAAAAACCTAAGATGCAGYAGCTTCATAAAATAAGATCTTGGGAAAGTCGGTGCCCTTTCTTTTAAATCCTCATTTTCTTTGCAGGTGAGGGAAGGTTTTGGTTCAGGGCTAATTAATTGTACAAAGGGAACAAATAAGATCGCTGTTCCTTCTCTCTCTTAAATCTCTACTGTCTTTTTTTTCCTCCTTCCCTACTGCTAGTGAGGGATGTCATTATGGAGAGGATGCTCTGCAGTCTTTCTCTTGGAGCTAAAATTTGCCAAGAGTGAAAATCCTGCAGGGAAAACTTTTTTTTTTTCTCTCTCTCTCCCGCATTTTTTAAAACTTTCCCAAGAACAGAAAAAATGTTTGAATATTCAAGCATTCCTCCAACTCATTTTAAAAGAAAAATTCTTCCAGGCAGCATACTTGTTCTTGGAATAGTTGCAGCACAGGATGATGCTAAATTCTGTACTTGGGTAATTTCACGTTAAAATTGTGTGAGAAAACTAAGTCACGGGGTAGGAGGAAGCAGGGGCCAGAGAGGGGGAGGAGGAAGGTAATTCTGCATCCAGCTACTTCGTGTCCTTACCCTTCTGCAAGGAGCTTGTGGTCGTTTCCCCGGGGCTGCCGCACAAGTGCCCCGGTGTGGGCAGGGAGCTGGTCCCCACCGAACCCCCCGGCGAGTGCGAGGGAAGGGGTTAAAGACTCCCCGGTGGCTCTGTGCCCACCTGCCAGGGCTGTGACTGACTGTTTTTGGCTTAAAATMGCGGTCCGACCCCCTGGGGCTGCGTTCCGAGGGAAGGAGCGAGTTCAGGGAGATGCGTTACAGCGAGCAGGGCGCAGAGCCGCGCTCCGGCACCGCGCTAGCCGGGCAGCGCTGGGCAGCGGCGGCCGCGGCGCCTCCCGCCTGGGCGGGATGGAGGCTGCGGCCCCGCGGGCAGCGCCGGGCAGCAGCGGGGCCGAGTAACGGGGCTGAGGGAAGGTGGAGGGGGAAGGCCAGGGGTTGGCGCCCGGGGTGGAGGGTGTGGGTGGCGGGAGCAACGCGGTGCCTCCCGGTGCGGCCGTCCCCGCTGCGGTGGCGGCTCCCGCTGCGGAGCAGGGGAGGCGGGAAGGAAGCAGGCTGGAGGCGGGGGCTGCGGCGGGGCACCCTGCCCGGGGGGCACCCTGCCTCGGGGGCCGCGCACCAGCACCTCTCCCACAGGCGCCTTCCGCACCGCGCCGGGAATTCACCCACTTCCCTAGCCCCGCTCCGAAAGGGACGTGCTCATCCATTCCCTTGGCACAGAAGCAGGATTTCTTACTAATTATTATCATTTTAATTGTGCCCGCTGCCACCTCCCTCCGGCTGCGCACWGAGGCTCCATGCAGCACTCACCTCCTCCGGCCACATCGTCCTCTCGCCGAAGCGGAGGCTGCCGGGGGGCGGCAGGACCGAGCGCCCCCGGCGCGGAGGTGCCCGCGCCGCTCGTGCCCTCCTCGGGCTCCGGCGAGAGGCAGCGGGTGCCGCCGGGCGCTGCGGGCTCGCCGAGGGCTCCCGCTCCCCCGGCAGCCCTGCCACGCTCTGAGCCCAGCCAGATTTTTCAACTTTATTTAGGGGGAAGAGGCGATCACATGGCGAGCTCCACGGAGCTGGGAGGAGCGTGTCGGTGCGGAATCAGGTCACTAACATAAAAGCCCAGGAGTTAGTCGCAGCCTCGGCGATTAATAGTGTTAGCTTAATCCCGGCAGAGAAAGCAGGCTGAGACAAAGGCGGGAGATGCTTATGGGAATTAAAAGCATCCCTTGTCCTCCCTTATCTGTGTCATTAAGCAGGGTAATCTCTTGCTCTGGCTAGCAGGTGAGCTTTTTGAATTGAGGAGGAAATAAGGCTAAAAGGAAAACAAACATTTTCAGCTTCCAAGTGATTTTGAGCACATTCTTCTTGGCTGTCAGTCTAGGATTATTACGGAGGGGAGAAGGGGATGTTCTTTCTTTCATGTCACGAATGCTTGGTGTGTGTCTGTCCTGCCTCAGTTCAGTCCTGGATAAATAGATGCTACAGCCCCATTCCAAAACATTCCCCGTGGCCACATAAAATAACCTGGGTTGAACAATGCTCTCTGATTGCAGTCTTTAATTTGTATCTCTGACCCAGACAAAGGTAAGAAGGTGGCTGCCTGGTCTCTTCCTGTCCCACTGATGGAGAAATCATCAGAGAATTAAGTTTCTACTGGACTTTTTCTGATCCTTGTGCTTCTTTCATTAAGAGATGGCAGAGCTCCCAGTAGGAGCGTAGGTAGAACAAAGGCAGCCCATGGGTGCAGAGCCAATCATTGCCAGGACTGCAGCATGAGACCTCTAATATCTTTGCCTATTTAATCATCAGCTGCACTGAAAAAGCCTGGAAAGGATGTAGGCAAGTTAGAGGCCAAGACTCAAATGTGGATACCTAAATATGGGTACCTAAGTACATATAAATCTTGTGAAGAAGTGGGCCCGACTTTCATAGGTGCTAAGCAACTGTTCTTCTGCATTTCCATCTGCTTTTAAGTCACAGCCCACCCTCTGCCACCTTCCTCATGTCCGCATTTTTGAAAAGAAATTAACTTTGAAAAATAGGCAGCATCTTGTTCCTGTGCTTACAAAAACAGCCTGCCCAGAAGAAGCTCTGTTCTAAGAACATGACTCCGACAAGGGGGGAATCAGGTGGAKGCACCATGAAGACAAGAGGTTGCATATGTCGTTAGTATAAAATTGTCTGCGAGAGATTTTATCTGTTCCTCACCCAAAAATAACTCATCTGGTCACCTGACAAGTTGCACCCACGTGCAGAGTAACTATCCTTCTTTCAGCTTGCAAAAAAAAAAAAAGAAAAGAAAAAAAAAAAAAAAAAAGAAAAGAAAAGGCATGTAAAAGCTGAAATGGGCAAAATGTTCCTGGCAACTTCTCAGTGAAGGCTTCGACTGAACCTATAAGGGGATGGGGGTTAGAAATGGTGCTGAGTTGCATCCTATCAGGGAAAGCAACCTTTGCCTCAGTATAGATGAAAATACATGACTTTAAATGTCTTAGTGTGCAATGCAGCTCTCTGCTGTGTTATTCAGGGGCTGTAACTTGCAGTCCTTGCTCTTATTCCTCCAGGCCTGGGGTGCAAAGAAAGAACCTGTGGCCCAGTGCAGGCTCCCTGCTTAGGGGGCTGAAGCCACTTATATTTGGGAAGAACTGCAGTTGCAATTTCCACTTTTATAGGGCAAACCAATGGCACAGAGAAAAAGCACATTACAGCTCCACTGCAACACAGACATGCTGGAAAGCTAGGACCTGCCCTTGTGCTTTGAAAATGGGATGACATCTCTGAAGTGGTCTTGTAGAGAACCTGTTTCTTGTTATCTGGAGGATTTAACCCTAACTGTGGTATTTATTTCAAGTGTGTAGATGCCTAATAATATTTAACAGGGGAACCATATTAGGCATATTTTCTTTGGTTTTATTTTTAATAACTTATCTTTATTGTCAGCTAGCAATGAAAAGTAAAATAACATGGTTAACAAAGACACTTACAGATCCTTTTAGTACCTAATCATTTTTCTATCCCCAGGTTAATTTGTTCTTACTGACTGTAGTTTCTCCTCCATCTTTACACATATGTAACTTTTCACTGCCTTTTTGCCTCTAAACTCATAAATAAGCCATATTTCCTCTGAAGGAATGTCTAAAAATGCACTCATTTATTTTTATGCTACACTGATGGTGTTTTTCTTTAAAAAAAAAAAAAAAACTTGATCTTCATCCAGTATGACTAATAAACCGAAATTTCTCATACTATCAAATTTGCCATTTCCTAACTCTTCTCTCTTTCATGGCTTGTAACTGGTCAGGGACTAGATCAGCCAACTGGAAGATTGTGGCTGTGTTAGAGAACTATTGACCAGTTATATGGATGATATTCAGCTGGTATAGCCCCATCTCCTCCAGAAAAACTGTCTTTTCCAGAAAATCAGTGGATCAATACACACTTTTTTATCATGCCCAAGTCCAGAGATTCAGATCAACAGTGACATGTAAATGCCCAATTCTCATGATTTCAGCAAGACTTAGACTAGATTATCTTTGTGCTTATGGTCTCATGACAACAAACGCTATGCAAAGCTCTTGGAAACCATTAGAAAGACCACAGTAGGTTTGAYAGTAATTTAAGGGATTGAAGAAAAATGACTATTTGAAACTCCTTGAGAAATTCTACAAGCCTTGAAAAATGACCCAAGGCTTCTCTACTAGTCTGCATTGAAATATTCCCTATTCATCCCTGTGAAAATTTCTGATGTCCCAGTCAGATTGTTGACATTTCCATTGCTGCTTCTATTTTAAATGTTATAATTAGTAATTTTTCACACTTGCAGGTTGTCCTTTCTCCTAGCAATTTAAGCTGTAAACATTAATTGCACCATCTACCACTCTATTGTAGGGACAAGATACAAATAGATTGCTCTCAAGCCAATGTTCTCTTATTCTACCTTTAATGCTTGTATCCTCAAGCTGCTGTCTCATTATGAAGAAACTGAAACAACAAGTCCACTAGATATAATGGCTTCCCTTTTAATGCTGGTRCAGTGAGAAAGGAGTCTCAATCTGGTTTTGCTTATTTAGAAGCCATTGGAATCCAGAAATGAGGAGACAGGCATTAAAAAGCAAGGTTTCTCTTCAAAAGCAGGCCATCAAATTCCTCTTTTTTTTTTTGATAAGGTTATAAATATTAACTGCARGGGAAGAGCCAAGATTTATTACCAAATATAATGAAGTGAAAATACATTATGTAAAAAGTTTCAGTGCTTGTGTATTCTTCTCTTCAATCCCAGCAAGGAAGTTTGATTTTATTAGGCAAGATAAAGTTTACTCAATCAAAAAATCAGTTAGCAATCTACTTCTGAATGAGCACACAATTTTAAAGTGTCTTACCCCAGAACTATTACTACATCTTGCAATATCAGTGATTTTAATCGAATGTAGCCTAATTATAAAATGTGGAATGAGATTTGAAATTTCCAAGGGCACTTTTAGTTGCAATTGTCAGATTACTCCAGTAATATTTTGTGTGAGTAGCTGTGACATTTTTCCCGAAGAAGACTGACTTCTTTACTTCAGAAAGGAATTAAACAAGAGAGAGCGTGATGGAATATATAAAATAAATAAAATTTAAAATATAAACTGGAAATTTCTAATGAATCGATGCCATTTTAAGAGTAGGGAGGAGTTCAATGAAATCTGAAGGCATTGCAGATAACATTTGTGGAAGGAAATGCTTTCTTACACAACACATTATTCTCCTGCTCAGTGTGTTGCTACAGAATTCCCTCATGGTTGAAAACCTTCAAGGACTCGGTAGAGGGATCAGTGTTCTTATGGGAATGGGAGCACCCACAATTACAAGCAGAACATTTTTATCATGGCCTCTAGTTTCAGACATGTAGTACGTAGACGACGTTAGGAAGAAATCCACTTTTCAGCAGGTTCCCTGTGTTGTTTTTATTCCTTGTAAGCGTAAAAGCATTTTTAAAAACATTTGGAACTGACAAATACCAGCATAGGGCTATGCAGTCAGCAAGTGTGATCTGATACTCGTTTTTTGTTTTCTTACCATGTTCTCTTTGTGTTATTTGTACCATAAAACAGTTGCAGACTGACCTTATTGCATTTTGTTGTGCATCTATTAGAGGGAAAACAAATTCTGGTTCAGCAGCAACAGTATAAATCTAGGCTTTCCTGCTGAAGTTAACTTACATATATCCATGTGTATATATACATAAATTTCTATTCTAGAGAGCGTATTGAGAGTCAGTGTTTCCTTTACAGCTCCAGAGATCTCCTGGATTTGAGCTTGAGTCAAATAATGAATGTTCTGGACATTTGAAATATAGTAAGCGCATTTTAATGCATGTAGAGTAGGTACACTGTGTTTTACACCACTTCATTGCAAAGGTCAGATGTGTTAAAGAAGCTGACACATTCTTAGAAATGACCCAGAATAAATGCCTGCCAGCACCAACCCTGTCATTTCTTGGAGTTTCTTTTGTTGCATCCCTTGCCACACATAGAGTGCCAGTTAAAATTAAACACTAAAGGTGTCTCTGGACAATAACCGTCTTTCATGAACTAGATGTGTTTTCTTAGAAATAGATTTCCATGGCCTGGTCATAACCTCCTGTGTTTTATATCTGTGATTCCTTCTGCTCATCTCAGGTTTGCTTTTAATATGGAAATACAGAARCTTTCAGAGCATGACAAGGCTGAGTTCAGCAGTTGGCAGAGCTAAGGTTAACTCTATCATTTTCTTTTGATAAGGAAACTGCAAGAGCTGCCTGCTTTCGTACAGAGACTGCCAAAGGCCAGCCAGGAAGGACTGCAGCCGGGCTCTTCTGCAAAGCRTCACTTTCTGGGATGGGATCTTAGGAAAAGGGAATTCTGCTAAACTCGTTATTATGAGTTCCACTTTTTCGTCTTTTTGTCTTGTCTCTAACGTCACAACAACATTTTAGGACAGAGTGAGGCTAACATTTTTGCTTGCTCTGCAGAGGAGGCACTAGTTGAGTTACTGGGATGTTCTCCAGTGGAAGGTACCCTATTATTGATGGACACACCATGCTTTGTTGGTAGTGGGGGCTGCATCTAGCTGCAGAAGAGTCCAGATTTCGGAGAGCGGCTGAAACCACCTTAGTTCCCTTACACTTCTCCAGAGCATCTTTGTGTCTATGTTCCAGGAAATTGTTGCTTTTGAAGACTGACCTAGCTCAGTCACAGTAATTTGTATGCCACTCTCTTGAGTCCGTTCTCTCTTCTCCTCATACTTCAGGGAAAGCCTGCAACCTCCTTCCATACCACCAGAAGATCTGTCTTTTCTACTTCCTTGAGCATCCTTCTCTGCRGTCTCTTCCCATGCCAAGGGACCTGTATATCTTCTTCTCACTGAACTCATCTTTCCATTCCCACTAAGTCAGTGGCAACTGTTGTAACATGCCATACCATGGGCTGGTGTGCATCCCTCTTTGTACCCTGCTGCTCTCCTGATATTTATCAAAAGCAGTATGGGTTCTGTACATTGATGCCTGGAGACAGACAAACAAGCAGACAGGAAGTGAATCTTCAGAGAATACAACAGCAGTGTGGATGCTGATATTGCCAGTGAAGAAAATGGGAAACTAGGATAAAGAACCAGGAGATAGGACTGGAATAGAGAGATTTCATTAGTAGTGGTGAAAAAAGAGTCTGATTTGGGGGAAATAGATGGCTGGCTCTGAAAGCATGGTCCTCTGTGGTCCTTCACAAGCAGGAATGGCAGCGAAGACCCATGCAAGTACTTCCCTGCCCTCTAACACAAGCGAAACCCATTGAGAAAGACTCTCACCACCTTCTCTCACCACCTTCTCACACAAAACATGTCAATATAGTGATAAACTTGAGCTTTGCCATGAAAAAAAGAATTGACTTTTGAAATGCAGCTTCCCTGGCTGGAGAAGTTTGRGAGTATATGCAAGAAAAATGAGAAGATTTTCAGCAGAGAGAGAGGCTGACATTGGTCCTTCTTCCTAGTGTGACGCCTGAATCCTTTGGGTCCRTGAATCTGGGGGCATTTGCACTGCTTATTCCCTTGATAACCACATCACTGGGTGTCACTGCTAGTACAGTTCAGTGCAGCCTTCGTAAACACAATTTAATTTMTGCCATTGGTGCTGATAATCGTAGTGACAGGTTGTTTAAATTGAAACCTTTTTGGAGTATTCATTAATGGAATGTTCTTCATTTTCTGGATATTCACTTTGAGGTATTATTTGATTTGCAAAAGTTCTGTGTACTTAGAGCTGTAACTGGAACATGAGTTTTCAACATTTAAAGCACCCTATAATGCTAAGCACTCTACAAAAAGAGTTATCCCAAATTAATTAATACTTCTACATCACAGAAACTTCATAGTCGTTATTTCACCTGCCAGTGGAGATAAAATGGAAGTTTGGGGACAGTAAATTCATTAAGAAGGTCTTAGTAATGGGAACCCTAGAAAGGATGTGAATAAATTAACTGGGCTCAGAGTAGAGTTTGACTATGGGGAAGGAAAGCGGGTTAAACTAAGCAGAGATAAAATGACCTTGTTCAGTAAAAAGGCATTCAAGCAGAGAGTTGTTCAACTGTTTGTGAGTAACCTCCTATGGAGACAAGCCATCAGGAATGGGCTTCCCACCAAGCAGCACATAATGAGTAGCTRCTCATTAATTGAACATCATCCACCCTCTAGACTGAAGGAGGCAAGGGTCCCGTGGAAAAAAATAGTATTTGATCATGTAATAATTAAAGGCAGTAGCATGCTCATGTCAGGGTGACATGAGGTTTCAAATCAAAACCACAAAGGCAGTTTTATTTCTGGAATTTCTGAACTTTTTAACTTAATTTAACTTAGCATTCTCAATACTGTTCTTTAAACTTGGATTATTGTGTGTAATATATGTGAGTTGTTTTTAAATAAAACTGGTTTGTCTCCAAGTCATGTCATGCTCGCGCTGCCTGCTGTCGCCGTCTCTGAAGGAGAAGCAGCTGGTGTGCTAAAAGGAGTTATGGACTTTGGAATCGTGCAAGGTTAGGAGCTGAGGGCTTGGAGGGGGATAGCTGCACAAGCTGCACAAGATGCTGTCTCTTTTTTTTTGGCCTGCTAGCTCCCTCCCACTGTTTTCCCCACTGTATTTTACAGAGCAAATTGTAAACATTTGATTTAACATGTTTGGTGGCTCTGGGCTGGAAGTGACCCTAGCAGGATGTTGGTGGGGTTCCATGATTGTGGTTTCTCAGTGGTTTCTCTATCCAGTCTTCTCAATTAATAAATGGAGAGGTGGAGCTCTTTGTAATTGCCAGCTGCAGGCTCAGCATGGGATCTGCGAGTCCAGCAGCTCTGTGGCTCAAATGCTGCCGGCAGGAAAGGCTCAGTAATCAGGATTTGGGGAGCTGCTCTGCTCCTGCCACTGGAGCTGGAACGGAATCCAGCTTCCGCTCTGAGAGCTCTGCAGGCTCTACCGTGCTAAATAAAGACAAAATAGCTAAAATGGTGATAATTATTAAAGTGAGCAGGTACATGTCTGGCTACAGGGAACAGATCTACTCAATAGTATGGCTTTTACTTATTTGCTTTGGAACAAATCGTATTTTAAGATGTGTCTTCACTTACTCTAGGAAAGTGTGATCTTACGGGAGTTTTATTGGTGTATTCATAGTTACATAGTGTAAATGAAAAATGATGAGTTTCATGCTCATTGGGTGTTCATTGTGAGCCATGGTCAGAGAGCTCATGCAGAATTGCTCGTAGCAGGGAAATATAATTTGATCATGAGAGTAAGAGGCAGCCGGAGATGTCGTCCAACACATAACACTGCCCATCTAGCTAAATACGTTGGGTTAAAGGTTTCTCTTCCTCTAATATGGTTTACATCATTTACACTGCTATATCCTGAAAACTTAGCAACTTTAAAACCAGTCAACATTGCATTGATATCACTGAGATCATCTGAATAAGAWCAGAATGGGAACTGAGTCATTCCAAAACTCACTCCATTATGTAWAATAATTAGTATATATATGCTGTTAATTCATTCTTTGACCAATGTAGGATCCTKCTTGTACTTTTGCAGATGTGAATCTCTTGCCTTTRGCCTAATTTGTTGTGCAGGACACAGTGCTTGTGCCTGAGGATTTTCACGAGTTGTAGCCTGAAGGAAGAGAAAATATGGCCATACTGATGAGTTTTAGAGCCTCACAAATCGCATGTGCTACCTTGTTATGATATATGCACAGATATATCAAGAAGAAAATGAGTCTTCTTAGGAGGAGATGTTATTCTGTGCCCTGTCGAGAAATTAATGTCTCATTTCACTAAGTACTTAAAAGAAACTGTCATTTCTAAGCTCCCAAGACTGCAGGATGGGAGCAAACTGCATGTTTCGAGTTCTGCATGTGGCAGTCAGTCACTGCATTTCCTTACTATCTTTTCCCTATTTTGCCTTATTTCTAGGCATAGGTTTAACTAACATTGAATTTGACCGGCCTGCAAGAGGSTGGTCAAGTGGCTTAGGGCCCTGAGCAGGATGCTAGAAATGGATTTGAAGTACAACATGAGATCATACTGCCAAGTTGGTTCAGGTTCTGTTAGCATGGCTAAATTTGTATGCAAGGTCATCTAACCCACAATATAATATTACATCACATTTCTGTGCATTTTTTTTAAGTCAAGGGGCACATTTTCATCTCCCTCTTGTGTGAGTCATCAGGTGTGTAACAAATGAGCTAACGCCAAGTTCGATCTCTTAATCAAAAAAACTCCTTGCTCTAAGAGGTTGCTATGAGAAGACAATTTCTCTTGTTCCACCCAAGCTCTTGTTTTCATGACTCTGAGCCTTTGTTAAATTGGATTTAAGTTGGCCAGAGGGTTCAGAAGGTATTATCCATGGGATGCTCGAGTGACCATTTGCAGATCATCACTGAAAGGAAGAGGACTAAGAATCAGGCAGGTTTGGACTAAGATTGAATGTTTTTAGCAGAGAGAAGAGTGGAAATCCAAGCCCCGCACTCTGCTTTGATCTCGGATCTTCATGCTGCTCCTGCTGTGTGAGAAAAGAACAATGTTAATGTAGAATTTCTGGGTAGTTGTGTCTGGCTTTACGGGTTGCTTTTCAGTGGGCTGCAGCAGGAAATTGCCAGTTTTCCTTCAAGAGCAGTACCTGTCACCCTGGGAAACACTGCAAGTGGGCTGTGTTTCTGAATAAGGACTTCATTTCTGGGTTTACTTTGGGGAGGGTAGGGGGTTGATCTTTTGTTTTCTTCCCCAACAATTGATCTGAAATTTCTTCATCGCAGTCTGGGTAGGAAACATTAACTGATTTTTCTTCCCAAGTGCTAGAGATATCTTGCATCTTCATATGCTTTTGAATTTGTGTTTGCTTGTCTCTCTGTCTCCCTATTCACCACTGAGTTTCCTTTTCCCTGGAAAAAAATACCATCAAACCCATGGTATTAACTAGTGAAAAGCCTTGTTGGCTCAGCTGTGCATTGATCATTTGTTCCATATCACAGACCTCAGCACTTCTCCCTCTTCCAGGGTTATTCCGAAAAGCTTCATTCCTGCTGATCCACACAGCAGATGCTACTGTGTTTTTGGATGTCTGAACTCTCCACTCAAATCCTGTCAATGTCTTTTGTGTACCTGACTTGAAAGGGATATTTGTGTGCTGTGCCACTCTGTGGTCTGTTTTTTTTTTCACTTTAGCTTTGCCAGTACAAATTCCTACCAGCTTGTGCTTGTGTCAGGACAAAAGTATTTCTAGTGCCATAGTGGATAAACCTACACCTTAGATTTCTCTTAACCCTGTCATTCAGGAACATGAAAATGCAGAAGTCTGTATGTTTTGGTGGTGCAACATATTTCCCTCAAGCACATAGCTTTGTTATATTTRTACAAAGTAGATTTTTGATGGTTTATTTGCATTCACCTTGGAGCTCATTGCCAGTGAAGAGTTCTCTTCTCTGTCAGTAAATTGGTGCTGCTATACACCTGCCAAATGATGATTCCCTAGTGTATGCATTTTTAAACCTATGAGAATGAATCTATAGTAGAGAGTTAGCTGCTGTAAATATAGATAAGGAAAAGCTGCCAAGTTTTACCAAAGATAAAACTAGTATCAGCAAAAGGATCCTTTGGACAGCTGGGAAGTTGGTTTAGGAACATGCCGAAAGGACACATTTGTCTCCTATCAGTGCCATATCCCTGACAATGTATGGGGTGTGACTAATAGGTAACTATTAATATAGTAATATATTACATTATTAATAATTGCTATGACTGATAATAGGCTTTGCAATCATATATTAACATAATGAGGTACAACTGTGACCAGGCCAGAGCTTTTCTGAAAGGTTTTTTGTATTAAATGCCAGAAAGCTTCCAAGGCTTTTTGTATTAAATGCCAGCAAAACACGCCTAGAGTAGAGAAGTCCGGAGCTATTCTCTTTCCAGAATATTTTGACATCCCAAATGGCACAGAGAAGTTTTACATGAAACCTCAGTGCATTGGGGTGCAGATCCAACACATTACAATGAAAGCTCCAGCAAACAACAATTAGTGGCTTTAAAAAAAGATGCTGCCCAAGTGCCACTTCTCCAAAGGCTGTTTTTTTTTCCAACCTTCTGCTGTAGTGGCTCCAAGTTTTTTTTTATTAGCAGCTCAGGCAGTCCTTGTCACGGCAGGGCTGTTGAAGCTCACATTCCCCAGGTGCAGTTCATGCCTCGGCATCTGGTGAGCACCCAAAATAGACGCGCTTGCATCGTACCTCCTTGGAGCGGCATCAGCAACAGCTCTCTGAGCAAGCAGGTTTCTCCTYGTGGGTCTCAGCTGCAAGCAGCGTGAGTCTTTAAGCAGCTTAAGCTGCTGCGTCCCACTATCCCCCTCCAAATTAAATCACTGGACGCAGTAATTGGCGTGTTCTCATTGCCTGCAGCCCTAGGACTTTTGATGGTGTCCGAACAAATTAACTATTAAACRAGTTATGAAGCAGCACAGCGTGAATTGACTTGCGTAAGCGCAGGATCAAAGCGACAAGCTGTAAAAATGAATCCTGAAGTTCTAAGAACTTCTAATAACCCTTAAAGAGAGAGAACTCAGCTGTGCAAAGAGCACCTGTAGCTTATCCTGGCTCTTTAAAGCAAAGCCTGGTTGGCACATGTTGCTGCCTGCATTTGGGCTGGCAGAAACTGGTGAGATGGCACCGAAGCAGCGTGTGTGGTTTAAGGAAAGACCATCCCTAAACTGGAAGAGTAAAAGGAACCAGATTGGACGGAGCTGTATTAGAGAGGAGCATCCTATTGCCTGCAGGCAAACACACGAGGGTGTATGCGTTCCCCTCTTCTTCAAAGCTATCTCAAAACCTGGCATGGCTTTTCCTTCTCTGCCTTTATTCCTCTTCATCGGCTTTCTTGTCTTTGCTCCCTCTAGTGTTCCCATGTAGCTGCTGTCTTGCTCTCCTGCCCTGGGCAAGGACATTTAATATCCAACTCTCAAATTATTTTCCCTGCATGGCACATAAATTGGGAGTGACGTCAGCCTCCTTGTCATACCCTCCAAAAGTGTCACCAGCATCGAGCCTTGGTGGCCTCACTCCACCTCCACGTGTCCCCGGAGCGGTGCGGGGTGAACAGCCCCAGCCATGCAAAGACCTCAAGGACAACCTAAAAGACATTAGATTTTCCACAATACATCATTGTCTGTTTGATAGTTTCCAAGCCTTTAATTCATTATTAGTTCATAGGGTTTGGATTTTTTTACAACTGTAAATATTTCTCTTTCCTTATTCTAGGAGCTGAGAATTTAGGAATGATGTGGGATATGGAATTTGGAATTAAAGACAGAGGATTTGTTAACCCAGCCACTGCATCCACTGTACATATGTGTTGTGCTGACTCGCTCTTTCATTTATTCTATCTGCAAAAACTTTATTAACCATATGAGGTGTCCTRTCCTGCTTATTAGTTGGAAATTAGAAAATATAAAACGGGATTTCTGGGTATCTCAGAATCACTGGATCACTGTTGCAGAGTGATAAATATTTAAGTTAGACCTAAATACCAGTCTTCTCACTAGGAATAAATTTACTGCAAAAACTAAAGGATTTAATCAAACTGTTGAATTTGAAAATACATCCGGTGGAAAATTATCAGTTAAGAGTATATGAGCTCCTCACTGATCACTCAGCACCCTCACGTTGAATTCTGACTTGAGGCTTGCTGAGTTACATATGTAACTATGAGGAGAGATCACACCCGCATCTGGGTGGATTGGTGTCTCTTGGCTAGCCACAAGGGTTTGCTGGTTTAGCAGCGACAGTGGAGCAGAGTTTCCTTCTCAGATGCCCATTTGTGCTTGTTGTGGACAGGTGCTTTCTGCAGGAGACAGGAGTGTCTTCCGCAAGCTGCCGGGAGTGGGTGAGTGACAGCCCAGCACAGAGTCCGCGATGAGCCACATATCTGCTATGTGCCACCTACCTTCCTTCAAATACCCTCCCAGCAAACTACTTTCTGCAATGCATTTCGGTGAGTTTTGTGTTTCTGTCACTCTGCATTAGGCCACGGTGGAGCACAGCTTGTCACTGGATGTTACATTTGATCACGCTGTCTGCAATAGGACCCAACATAATGGAACACGGCGTGGTTACAGTGGGGTTTAACTCATCAGGTTTCTTCAGCAAATCTTTCACATTGTATCATCAGTCTGATACTGAGCTGGGTGCTGGATGTCTGCTGTGGCACACAGAAATAGAGAAAGGGGCTTAACAACCTGTCTYGACCAAAATTATTATTCCCCATGGATTATTACTTACAGCTCAAAGTAGTAACATTAGGTCGTGTGGCTCCTCACACATTAAATAAGAAGAAAACCAACACTTTAGAAAAGTCCAATGTATTTTGATATCTGGCACACGGAATATGAGTAAACTTGCACCATCTGCAGAGCAGCTATATAGATGCAGACTGAATTATTTTAACTGCCCCAGCAGTATATTTGAGGTCATACATTGCACTGAAGTTCTATAGGATGTAAAGCTGAGTGAAGACACTGTTTCCCTTGTCAATAGAACTCTAATACCTATAGAGCAGATGTGTCACATTTGGGGCAATTGGGAGYCTCTTCTGGAAGAGCAGATGGTGCAGATTGCACATAGGACCGTGTGTGTTACAGGCCTGTTTCTGCAGTGTGGGGAGGTTTAGGCTTGAAGTGAAATAGCATTTTGCAGCTAATAGCCACTGACCTCTTTGCTTCCCAAGTGCTGGCTTAGAAAAAGGAGCACCTGGAGAAAGGGCACCTGCTGAAGCCTGGAGCCTGGAATGACATCAGGTAGGACAAGCAGCATCCAGGATTATCTCACACCCTGATCAGCAGTAATATATATTTTCTTCCCAATATGCTGCACCCTCAAAGAGGCTGAATACAAGGTGCTTTAGAATTGGGAGCAGGGGAGAGGTGTTTCTAGCACCACTAACCACCACGTTATTGAAATATGACAGCAGAATCCTGGCAGCAGGAATGGAAGGTGGCAGAAGTGCTGCCCAAATGATACCAATCACTGGCTTTGCTAATGATACCTCAGTGAAATTTGCCAGTAGAAAATTGGTGTCTTTTTTAGGTTTGCACATTTCTGGACAACTTCTTTTCCAATGTGGCCATAGGGGGTTGACTCAAATTACTATACAGCCAGCACAGCTGTCCTACATAATTTGTTGTTGCATTAAGCTATAATTAATGATTTTAATGAGTACAAAGATGGGCATATTGTGAATACACACTACAGAGTTTGGGTCTCTAATAAGATACATCTGTTATTAGCCATATGCAGTTTAGAGAGTGCTAAACCATGCAAACCATGCTGGATTTTCCGCTTGCACAAAGGTCATCTCCATACTGGTGGGATTAAAGCTGGTCAAAGACCTGATGAAGGGCTGTGTGGCTTGGGCACGGTGCTGGTTATGGCAGGACCTGTTCATGTGGCTCAAAGGTGGGTGGTGCTGAGTAAGGAATTGAAAGCGAGTGTTCACACATCTCCTAGGACTTTGGGAAGCTTAGAATCACATCGAGAATAAGCAGCTCAGGCTATTGATGAACAGCTTTTGCTCCTGGAAGCCTATGGGAAGTCACAAGAAAGCTTAGAAACAGCAACTAAAGGAGCATGTGAATTTTTCCTCTCATTTTTTTTTTCTCATTGAAATAGTACAGAATGGAGATGGAGGCTATATGAGCTTAGATTTTTTTGTTGAGTTAATGTTTCCTATTATCATAGGGTCTGCCAAACACCTACTTTTAGCAGAGAAAGGGAAATTGGACATATTTAGAATAGTTTTCTTATTGAAACAGCAGAAAATAACAACTCTTTCATGGCTGTTTTTCTAGGATTTTACCTTTATTTTCCTACATCTGAGCTTTACTGAAGTACAGAGAAATAGCAGAAGAAAGTCTATTGATCTGCTCACAAAGCTCAGTGAATCTTAACTCAGAAGACCTCAGGGAAAGGGCGAAACCGCTGGATACCTGCTGCCATAGGATGCCTTCATTCAAAGTCGTGTCAGGGAGTTGGCAGAACCGGCTTCTTCCATCCCCAAGAAACCCAAGCACAATATTCTCATTTTTGTAATCAGCTTTGTTGTTGCTGTTGGTAATTAATCTTGGAGTCTGGTTCTCAAGAGCTGCTGAGCACCACTTACTATTGTTAGCAGAATTTTTGAAAGCTTATGATACACAAAATAAAACTTCTGCTTTCCAGGGCCTTGAAGTTTGATCCCCTGTGGAGAGCATATTTTTTTAGTGAAACCTTCCGTACTTGTAGCTACAGCTTTGCTGCAATCCCTGGAAGAGCATGAGATGGTAACAGTATATGGATCTAGATAGAGCAGGYAGGGGGTTGCAGAGCATCCTTTGCAGTTATTATGTTCTGTGCTACTGCTCCTAGTACCATACATTGCTTGTTGGGGAGCGAATGAGGCAGAAAAGTCAAGTAGTAGCAAGTTATTGCTTGGAGGGAAGAAGAGGTGGTAGCTTGAGCAGGTGAAGGATGTTCCAAAGTTTCTAACAAAAATAAGCAATTCCACTGAGCCTCATTACAAACTGGCCATTAGCAGGATTACATCTTTATATCCACAGAACAAATAAGTGGAACTGAAAGCAACAGTTTCAGAGGAAGGAGAACGACTCCCTGAAGTGCTTTAGATGTTAGCAACGGCAAGACACGAGCAGCGCAAGCACCTTGAGGAGTGAGTTAAAAGCCTTTGGTTCACCTTCAAGCCCTATTATCTGAGCAGTGCGAGGAGATCAGGGAACCCAGCGTGGCATCAAAATGTGACTTTTATACAGAGCTTGTTTATTCGAGCAGAACAAACCAGGAACGCAGGCTGCTCCTATCAGATGCACAGAGCTCTTTTCACTTTTGATCTGCTCACTTTTATCTGAGATACAAACATACCATTCTCTGGCTCATCCCATCTCAGCAGGGGATTTTGGGAATCACAGCATCAAAGAAGGACTTTCTGCCATTGCAGGGAAGCCAGTGACACAGCCTTGTTGCTGAACTGATGGCATGCAGCAAATACCCACTGCCTGCAAGTTTGGGCTTCATGGCACATCTCATGCACATCAGGGAGAGCAAATGTCTGGATGACACAGTTGGCTGTGTTCAGATGCCCAGCTGTTCTTCTTCAGAAAGATTTAGCTCATTAAAGGACATTGAAGTAGTAAGAAGTGATGTGTATCTCTTGCTGTCCTGTTGTATCAGACCTTGTCTGCTCACAGTGAATAGAGAAAAGCAGAAAGCACACCCAAGGCAGGAAAACAAAATAAACAATCCGAAAAGATCTATTTCTCCRCTTTTCTTTTAATATAGTCTGAAGCACCGTGTTGTTTTCTGACCTTGGTGCTRCCTAGGTCTGAATTCACCTGAATGGCGACCTCAGTTTGTAGCAGAGATCAGGCCATTTCCAGGATAAAATGATCCTTACTGGCCAAGTTACATCACTGGTTTAAAAGCATCATCTGTTGTGTTTAAGGCAGAAGAAAATGTCTTAAACACAAAGAAATGTTGTGTTTAGGGGGAAAATAACAGAAGAGTCCAGGAAAATAGGTGGCTTCCTGTGCAGCTGCAAGAAGAGGAGAGGAAGAGCCCTTAGCTGGGTGAGAAATCCTGCTGGAAATTTTGCCAAGAAGTGGCACATCCTGGGCTCCCAGTGGCAGTTCTTGTATATGGTGGCCTGAGAGCCATTTCTCACATGCCTTTTTATCAGCCTTGGAAACAGCAGCTATCTTTCATCTGCAAACTCATGTCACATGGTGGAAGATGTTGAAAGGTGGACTTTGATCATTGGTCAGTGCTCCTGGCACTGCTCGTTTCATACCTACAGACAGACTAGAGGGTCACGCCACTAATTAATGTTCCTTCAAATCATCTGGCTTCCTCTTCCTCTTAACTTTGCTATTTCCTGGCTCATGGGAAAGGCTCCAAGYGTCAGGATCCTGCTTTTTCACAGATGGCTGCTGAGAGGAGACACCTGGCACTCTCTGCTTCTCTTTGCATTGCTCAGATAATATTAATTAGAGCTCCAAGGGCGACTGCCGCCTGCCAACCTTTGACTTGATAGTGTTTGTGTTATGAATGGCATGGAGCGCAGCTCCTTCCCTGCAGACAGGTGTTTTAACCTGCTGTGAGCAACTCCTTCCCACTTCCCACGTTTCTGGATGGTCTGTTAGCTCTCGTGACGCTGGGGATGGGGCACCCATCGTGGTTACAGCACAGGGTGGGTGTCAGGGCCTGTGACCGCTGTCGCTTGCCTTGCTCCGAGCTTGGCCCACCTACCTTGACAGGGTGTCATGAGACTGAATGTATTGGTGTGCACGTAAGAAGTGGTTTGAGATCACTGGGTGCTATAACATTTTATTCAGAGCTGTTGCTTTCTGTGCTTCTTCTTTAGGAAAAGTTTAATTTATCCGTGAATATTAGAATACTTTCACCTGACYAGCTTGTGTGGCTCTGTTTGCCTTTTCTGGCTGGAAGGAGGTCCCTTCCCCTGGAAGTGACCAGTGGCAGCTCCTAGGGCTTCTTCCAGTGTGTGAAAATGAAATAAATGCTTGATTTTCTACATTTTTCTTTGGGTTATTTTCTACAGAGCACCTAGATGCAAGATCGAAGGCTGCTTTACCTTTCTCATTTCTAAGTAGTCAGATTGTTGCTCAGGCAGAAAGAAAATACACAGTGAGTCACGGATGTGCAAGACACAGCCTGGGACTTCTAAACTGCAGTTATGGGTCTGAGGGACAACGATGCTTCAGAACTGGACTAATGGCCTTGGAACGATATGGAAATCTATTKCCTGCTGGGTTTTCCTACAGCAACCAGAAGATGCTAGTGTCTGGGTACCCRTGGTACGGGTTTCAGGACCTGGTGCCCTTCTGGACCTGGTTTCCGTTCAGATCGCAGAGAACTTGTAGATTCATCAAGTGGTCCCTTCTCTTTTGTGCCCGAGAGTGGGCCAGAATCCAGTGGCAAAGTAAATGTGACTCCCTGCTCATGTTTCAGTTCTGTTTCAGAACTGGGTTTGAATGTCCCTTCATTTGGCCAGTTTAGTGGAAAGGGCACATGCCTCTCACCYGGGGCTCTGAAGGGCCAGCTGGATCATCTGAAAAGTGGGTCGAAATACAGTGTGTGTGCAGGCTGAGGAGGGTAGTTGCATTCAGTAAAGCTCCCCACTTGCCTGAAAACCAGAAACAGAGCTTCATGCACGATTAGCACCAAGTATCCCGTGTGCCATCTGTGCRTAAGGCTTCCCAGGACACCTTGATTCTGGGTCACATTCCTCTTACCACAGAACAAGCGGATGAGCCAGCTCATCTCCAAATGCAGCGTTGTGCTGTGTAGCAAAATTCCTGTTTTACAGCTTGGGACAAGAGAAGGTTTGTGGAGCAAAAGCTCTGAAACTGGAGTTTTAAGTATATTGCAGCTAAATGGCAAGAACCAAAAAGACTCTGGAAGAGCATATATAAAGCTCTTCATGCTCTTTCACTGTTGTTTCTCTGTCCTCCCATACGCTCTTATCCATCATCTTCCCTTGCAGTGCTCTGTCTAATTATAGATTCCCTGAGGCAGAGACCTGCCAATGTTTCTGTCAGAAAGTGCCAAGCACATTCATGATGCCTTACAAATAATCACAGAGGATGCATATTTTGTGAAATATTTAACATTTCCGGTTTCTTAAAAATTATATATATGCAGTATCGGACATGATTAAATTTCAGTGTGCCACCTTCACTTCAGTTAGGAATTAGATTAGCATCGGTTTCCTCTATCGTCTTTGCTTCTTCCAAATCAGGGTCAATGTCCCTTTCCCTGTCTTTTTCCCACATTTAAATGGAATTTTGTTTCAAGCCCTTGCACCTTAGATGTCAGTTTTGGTCATGATGAGAGAATTTGAATGTTTGAGGTGTCTGAAGGTGAGGGATGATCATCTGAGATCTTCTTCAGCTGTTCATGTAGCACTCGAGTTGACTGAAGTAGCACTCGAGTTGACTCGAGTTTAACTCGTTATTACCTAAAATGACACAAAACACCCTGGGTATAAGAGGCACCATGTTTAAGGCTACGCAGTTCTCCCTGTCTTCACCTAAAACCATTTCTGTGGTGTTGGCTTTCCAAAACACAGCACGTCACGGGCTACCCCGGGCTGCAGAGAGCTCCTGCAAAAGATGAGGCCTCTCAACATGCCCATCCTTCCATCGCACACAATTTCAGCATTTCTGGGCCTGCCTTCATCCTCTCCACCGACACGCGTGCAGGAAGCAGCTCCCCCAGTTCCACAGTTCTGCGCATAGTGACATCTTTTTGCAGCAGTGACACTTAATGTCACTGCTCACTGGAGTCTGAATGCAATCAGTGCTGTTTACCATAACGAGATTTACTCTTTGCCCTATTTCTTCCCTTCCCTTTTGTTCTGTTCGTGGCGTTCCTTGGAAAAGAACGGCACACTTTTGACAGTTCTTAGGAAAACAAATGGAAGAAAAGACAGAAAGATGTCAGATAAAATGAGAAGCCCACCAGGCTTCCTAAGACACCAGAAGTAACTTCTGCATTTGTGTGGGAGGGCGAGGGAATGGGGGTGTAAGAAAGGAAAAATTTTTGGTTCTGAAGTCTCAGATCCTTCCCACCAAGATAATGATTTCAGGCTAAAAGCAGCATTTGGGCTCAAATTTAAGCACAGTTTCTGGGCAGAAGAGATCTGTTCAGAGAAGAGGAGATCAGAGATATGCAGTAACTCTATTGACCCTGCATTTTGTTAGACCAAAGATAAGTCTGCATAGAAAAGGTCTTTTTCTGAAAACTAAATGTTGTTTTCTAACTAGGTGTCTAAATATCCTTGTTCCATCTTTGCATAGAAATGGAGAAAACTATTTATTGGCTTCTACACTTTTTTTCTGAAGTCTGCCTGCATTAATTTGTTTTTCTCCATCATCTGTCAAGACTCCTTCCTGAAATTAGATGATTTGTTCCTCTCTTCACAGTAAGGATTTAGGAATAGGTAGAATTTTCTGAGAGGTCTTTGTTGATTTAACAAGTTTGTATTAATACCACTGTGTCACAAAGTAAATTAAATGCTAATTTGCTAGAGTAACTTTAAAGGGATGGTGATTCCCTGAGTATCATCATGTGTGTTCTGATTTTACCAAATCTGTAGTTTGATTCTCCAGCCCAGAATCATCAGGGTAGTGACATTAGAAACATCAAAGAAGAAAGATTTCCATATGGAAATCAATTTTGTTGCTTACCTTTGTAAAAATAATGGATTCATTCCATGAAATATCTCCAGTGAGTCCTTGCCTCACTAATTGTTAGGCTCCATAGCTATTAGCCGCTCAGAAATCCAGTCCTGAGCTTGTATGGCTAACGTATTCTTCAACAACCTGAGATGACAGCTGGGAAAGAAACCTGATGTTAAAATTGCCTTTTGCTGGTTTATTTTCCTCTTTTTGTAATCTACTTTTTCACTTAATAATTAAGAGCCTAGGCCTTTTCTTTGCTAGAATTAAATTATACGCTTTCACCTTTAATCTGCCTGATGCTGAGTGAATTCAAGTGAAGCTGGCAAGACAGATTACTTCTCCAGAGGAAACATATCCATTTAGGACAGAAAATGCAGGAAACCTCTTGGTGTGGAGCTGCCTTTTTGGTGAACTGAGGAATGGAATATGTTTCCTGCCCTTCCAGAATGAGTTTGAAGCCTGGTATTACTGGCTGTAGGGTGCTAGGGGCAAGCAGAGATCAACAACACACAAACTGATATTCTTCAAATCCTCACAGTGAGCTGTAAGGTTTCAAAGCTAATGGACTGAAATATGTACATGGAGATTGATTCAAATTTGTCTTGTATTTCAGCAAAATAACGTTGATTCTCTATAAATATCAATGCAGCCAACAAGAAAGCCGTGATTTCTCACATGTGCTTTCTGGACCTTACACAATATCTCAACATTGTGTTTTTTCTTTAAAATCTTTAAACCTTTAAACCTGCCTCATTGGGATCTTATGCTCTGCTGGTCTTCCAACAAACCAGTGAACAAGCCCTTCCTGCTGATGACAGCATAGCTCTGTGCTATTACCCTAATAAAATTCTCCAGGAAGAATAAAGGCTGGTCAAAGGACTTCACAAAGCTCTAAATATTTTTGCAGAGTTGGTCTACCAGCTTCTTAAAGTAGCAGTGACTAGAGAGAGAATTGTGTTTTCCCCTATCTGCCTAAACTGGAAAAATCACTGAGCAAAGGTGTGTCATCAAGAAAAGAAGTGCTTAAGTGCTGTAATCACCATGGGATAAAAGAAAAATAAAGATCTGCAGTGTTTCAATGCTGTTTCAATGGCAACTGAAGCTGAGAGATGCGAGACCTTGAACTACAAAAATAGTTGTGGAAGCAAATGTGTAATGTGACACAAAAGGATTAGTGGGAGTGAGAGTAAGGTTAAACTGCTCTTTAAAATGCAGCGTGGGACACAGTCATGCTCAAAAGAACCAGGCTCCAATATAATCACTGCTTCTTCATTTAAATGATGGACTCTGTTCTTGCAGCTAGCTGAACAGCTCTTCGCTGAGCAGAGGAAAACCATATTCCTCAGGTTAGCAGCCTGAGCCCCGAGCAGACGAGTAGCATTGAGAAAAGGTCCTACAGCTTGAAGATGCTCAGAGTAGCTGCAGTGTCCTGCAGATGCCTTTAWCTTAGAGCCACCAGCAGCCATTTCTTTTCCTATATATACAAATAAAAAAAAAAAAAAGTGGGGGACAGGATTTGAACAATGATGTCCAGGGGTAAGAGAGGAAGAACTTCCAAGCTGTACAAGACACGAGCTGTGAGCACTGACAGCAGATGTGGGGGCATGATATGGAGCTGCTTTGTCTGGGGTATCTCATTGCCTCTGTGGAAGTTTTTCATGAGCTGCACCCTCACTGGCCACCATTGGTGAGGATTGATACCACAGGTGTCAGTCCACAGGTGAGGATTGACCCAAGTCAGGGTTTCAGGAAACATTTTCAGGGAGATTACACTGGAACAGATCCATGGACGCTTTGTGATGGGAGTTCATGATGTAAACACAGGGCACTAAAGGGCCCCTCTCATTCGAGCTAAAGGGGAACATTTATTAATGTGTGCAAGGACAGATGTTACCACCCAGCAGGTAGGTTCACACTCCCTCTAGAAGGGGTAACTCGGGTACACTGGCTGTCGTGTTGCCACAGGTTAAAGAGTAACAGCAGGAAAACAGGAATCCCTGATCCTTCACAGAGTCATAGAATCACTGGAAAAGACCCTTAAGTCTTGGTTGGAAAAGACCCTTAAGATTATCAAGTTCAACCATAAACCCATCACCACCATGATTGTATGACCTCTTCTAACCTCTGAGCTTTTGGGTCTTGATCAGAAAGGAGGGTTTTGCCCTCTCTGCACTCTGCCTCCTTCCTTTATTTCCCAGAAGAATTTGGAGCTGTGGCTTCTCTGGGGAGCAGAAGTTCAGTCCTGTGACTGCCAAAGCAGCTATCTGTGATTATATGAACACACAGCAAGTTTCAGCAAGTTAAATCTGTTTCTAATTCTGTATTTGAAAATGAGCTTAAATGCCAGTGGTGATGTAATGTTCATTTACATTTAGATTCTGTTTCTATTTATTTTTATTCCTATTAACTAAATCTGGGTTCTGGCAGTTTGATTTTTTTACCCATCTAGACTCTCTTTGATATGAGGAACTCATTTTTTACTTAAAGCCTGCCAAATTTCATGCCTTATTGATTCAATAAATGAAGAAGAATGACAGATAGAAGGAGAAATGGATGTTTGCTCCTCTTGGGAAGGCTTATACCTTTCACAGGAACTGTTTCTGTAGGAAATGTTTTCTCTGATTGCCACTAAAATGGCTCTGGAAGGACGTTAAAGGGTATCATTCACTTTGGGTTTGCCTTGAATGTACAAAGGTGGAGAGGTAATTTGGTTTTAAGACCTCTCCTACCTCTATGTGAAAGATGGCACAAAGCATAACTACAGGCTCTACCCTCTCTTTTTGTAGCCCTTTTGTATTGCATCTGTCTGACCCTCCAAAGGACCATCCTGGAGGTAGGAGCTACCAAAGCATACATACAAAGTGACTAGTTGGGTCCTATTTTGCAACCAGGCATTCTTCAAATCCAAAAGCAGCTGTGGTTCTGAGCTGCTTCATACACACAGAGCATGAGGCAAAGACAAAGTGGCCAGGACAGAAATCAGCAGGTTACACCTGAGATTCATGACTCTGAAGTGTAGGACAGAGGATTAAGGTAAGCAGGGACTCACCCATCCTACAGCTTAGGCAAAAGTCTGGCTCTTTCCCCGTGCTTTAATTCTGATCTAGGCTGTGCTTATGCTGACAAGATGCTCCCCTTCTTCCTATACATGAATGCTGAGCCTTGGGCTCTTTATATTCCCAGAAAGATCAAGGAGATTTATCTTCAAAAGAAACAAGTGAAAAAAACTAGGGTCATCAGCAAGATTTCTCCAAGTCCCTGCTCCCAAAAATATCCACTGGGAAGACAGAGTTCGCTAACGGGATGCTGTGCAAAGAATAGTGGGATTCACAAGATATTTGATATCCCTAAAACTGTATTTCATGCTCTCCACAGGCACACTGGTTGCACCGGATTCGCCTACTCACACTTTCTTTTTTTCTGAACAGAGGTTTACAAGAGACCTATTTTTTAATTTAAGATCCAGAGATAATTGCCTGATTTCAGGAGGCAAGAGACTCATTGTGCCGTGACTCAGTCAAGGCAGCATGCAAGTGAGAGAACAGAGAAACCAGAGCTAATAAGAAAGCTCTTTTTTGTACACAAAAAGCTACATTAAAATAATATTAGAAAGGCTGCAAATTGAAGAACTCTGCAGTCAGAAAAGAGGAGAATGGAGGTTGGTTTTGCAAATTTAATTAGCCCTTTTGCCCATGCACATTGATATACCCTTTAATTACCCAATCACATCTATTTTTTTTTCAGAGAACTCCTGTCTTGAGGTCACTTATTGTTGCCAGCTTTGTGTTTCATTAATTTACTTTCTAACAGATCCCGTAATGTGGATGTGGCAATTGCCTTCCACTCATCTTTGTGCTGTGCTGAACCGTTCCTGCAGCACAGGGCTGCAGGGAGTAGCCTTTGTATGTGCATAACAGATAAAGTAACCTGCCCTACGGATTTCCAGAAGCCTGGCAGAGAAGGGACTACTTTCTTTAATTTKTTAGCAAGGTTTTGTGATATAAATGGTCTCAGAAAACCTGGTTTCCTCAAGGATCCTCCTTGCTCAGGATCAGGAGAATTGCTCTGCCATCACTTTCATGCTGGGCAGTGCAAATCCCTCAGACATAGTGAGGGATGACACTCATAGTGACAAGTACTTCAAAATAGCTGCTGTTCTTTCCTGCTCCTTGTGACATATATCCTAGTCATGAGATGGGAGCAGGGGAAACTGCTGCTGTCCAGGACAGGAAACCTTCACAACAGCAGAACAGCATTAGTTGTACTCCTTATCTCAGCCTTCCTGGCTGCTGTTGACCAAGCTGGTGGGTAGAAATAGATGTCTGAGCAGTTTTGCTTCTAGAGATTGCCTTCTTTTTCTCTACTTCAATGCCACCTGGAGAAAACTAGTCTTCTCCCTTTGGTCCTTATAGATAGTCTCTCAGAAGGAACTTGGTCTTTCATTTGATGCTTGTCTTTGCAGCCAGAAGAAAAGGACTCCATCTTGTCTGCAATGAGGGCTAAATGCAGGTAGAGGAAAGGCCAGGTATGTGGAATAACAAAGCAAGTGGCAAATAAAGACATCTGATTTATGCAAGAGCTCCTGGACTAATGCTCTGCCCAGCTCTGGACTTTTTAGGAACTTTAGCTAAACACTGAGAGCAAAATAGAGGATAATGAGGAGCTCCAGCACTGGCAGACGACAGACCATTGATGTTTTCCCTGCCTTTTAACAATACGGTCAGACTTCTCGCCTTTTTGGCTGCAGCTTTGATTAAACTCTTGCTAAAGTTTCCCTTTGTCGACACGTTCCCTTTCAGGCAAAGGTGGGAGCAGRGGGGAAAAGAAAACAGTGTCTGAGAGCATCCAGGCTCCCACCTCCATCCCTAATAATGCCGTGGAGATCCAAGCAACCTGCTGCCTCTCTCTGCTCAGAGTCTTGGCTGGGGCATGTGGCACATGAAGTGCCTTGCTTAGCACAGGCACTAACGAAGATAATTGACAGCCTGTCCAGGTCAGAAGACCAAACCGGCTCCGTCCACGGCAGGGAGCTTTAAAGCCTTAAAAAGAGCAGAATCTTCGCTGCTCACAGGAGCCCATTAGTGGCTTTCTGCTTTTGAATCTAAGTTTAGGATGTGCCATTAGGATCCCAGATAACCTTATCAGAGATGTTGAAAGGAGTTAGCAAGGAACAACTCTTGCTATTTGATTTCATTCTGCTCTCAGAATAAAGAGAGGARGAAGAAAGGAAGATGCAGCTGGAGCGAAAAGTATTTCCATAGCCTCTAAAGGAGCATTAACAAGCAGTAGGGATTGATTAGTAGCTACTGGATGGCAATATGTTAATAATGGAATATCAGTGATTATCAGGTGCTACATGGTAGGTGAAATGTCTGATCACAATGTGATAGTGAATCCATCGGAGGGAAGCGTTTCAGATTGCCTGCAGATTGTAATTAGCTTCCTCCCTGCCTTTCTTCCTCCTCTTTCCTGCCCACATTCTCGTGTGCCACTCTCATCTTACGCAATTTTTTTCCTGTCAGGATTCGAGAGCAAAACGAAGCCATTTCTGATCTTTTGCCATGAGTAGTGGTTCCTGAATCTTGTTAATGTTGTCAGATCGCATCAGAGGAGTGACACAGACGTCTGCATCAGCCTCTGCCTGACCGCATCTGCCACTGCACAGCAACGTGGGGACAGAAGGATGTGGCATCTCTGCCTATTATCTGCAGCCAGCACAAGCCGGCGCTCAGAGGATCTGTTAARATTTCCCCACACATATGACTTCTAGGGCTTACACAGTGCTCTAAAATAGCACAGAGAGGAAAAGCAACAGTTCATCCTTTTGTCAATTAAAGATGTCTTCTTTCAGATAGTCATCAATTAACAATGCAGCTGCTGCTCCCTTGCAGTCTGCCGCACATCACCGGGGACYGAGCGCTGCTCGGCTGCAGACATGGGGACATGACGATGCTGTGAGCATTTCATTTTAATTGCCTGCAGGGTGTTACTATCTCGTCAGCATTTCACCTCAGCCTTACCTGTAACTTAGATCCCAACATAACTAGCACCCAGTTCTCTTCTTCCTATCCTGGTGTGCAGATGGAATGTTTCCATTAAGCTTAGCAGAGCTTCACTGATGCAAAACTAGAGTAATGGGAGGATTAGGCTGTTGAGCCGAGCCAAGTAACAGGCTCTTAGCTTAAGCATCTAATTGACTTTTTTTTTTAATCTGCTTATCTTCATTCTAACCAACTAGTCCAAGACTGCTGATCTTAATTTTTAAGTGTGTAGGAGGTCTCAACATTAGAAGGTGGCCTTAACCATCCGAGGTACCCTTCACTTTGCTTACAAGATGAGATATCTCTTTCTTCTTACCTGCAACCCATGTAAATTTTAATCATTCAAAGGCAGCATGGTGATGTAGATGCAGGAAGAAACACGAAGAAAAGTTGGGAATGTGAATAAGGGTCTCTCAGGTTGCTTATGGCTCTGCTTGCTTAGTGCAACATTATGTGAGATTAGCTAAGCTGGGCTGCAACAGGCTCCTGATTAAAAAAAAAAAAAAAGAAAGAAAGAAAAGAAACTGTTTTAGGACAGTTTTTTGAGATAGGTTCACAACTATTTGCAGGGGAATTTGGTAATTAATGATAGTCATGAATAACTGAAAGATGAGGTTTCATCAAAAAAGCAGCTAAAAATAGTTAAGTCAGAATCTGTGCAGGGTGGAGCTTCTCAAGCATGCAATGAATTGCTGGTACTTTCTCAGGAAGCAAACAGGCGGAATAACACTGCTTTTATTTTGTTTTGTGAGAAACCAATTTATTGTCATGCAGTTTCCAGCTATGACTATGTATATTTCTAGGAGCAAAAGAAAAAAAAAGGAGAGAAAAATCAGTGTTTTTTTCACCTTGTACTGAAATACATAATAAAAGTGTTGAAGATTAACGCCCAGAGATGTTCTGAAAAAAGCAGATTCTCCTACGTCTGAGCACAGAAATAGTGTAGCTTTACCTGCATGTTATATGCTTGTGGATGTAGTTATGGAAATGTCTGCACACGCTGCAACTGTCTCTCTTCTTTGTCATCCTGCCAGAGCTACAGCTGAGACTTCAGGAGAGAAATAAGTCCAAAACACCATGTCACATTTGCTTCCTGTTCCTCACCTGGAATCCTGCCGGCAGCCTTTCAGCTGCCTGAGGGATCTGCTTCTCAGTGGTCAATGAACCTTGACAGAACATTAGGACAGGTCCTTTCAACGACGAACTTCATCCTCAAACAGCAACAGGGCTGGTCACTCACCTGCTGAGCCAAGAATATCAGGTGATGTGATACAGGAGATTTATTTGGCTTCATGTGGAATGATTAGCAAAGAGCTTGGATCCTGATGCAGTCAGGATAATGTGGCACAGAACTTTGACAGGTCTAAAACCAGCCTGTCAAGCAACTTWGTTGTGTTGTGGTGGAACGCTACTTGGCCAACCCTGCTCTTCAGGAGCTTGGACCTTTCCACTGAAAGCCAAACTCATCCTTGACATTACTCYTGGTGACATCAATACTCAGGATCATACAGCCTAGAGCATTGGGAAAGAGCAAGCCCAGGCTSAGGGATTTTACATTCCAGTGAGTTTTAGTGTATATTGATGTCCTGGTTGCCCAAGCTTGGGATGAGGTGCTTGAGAAAGGAGAAGCATCCCTTGTTAGCGGTGAAGAATCTTACAGGGAAGAAGATAACAGAGAAAAGAGGTGTCAAAGGGCAGGGATGCTGCCTCCTAAGAGGCATCACTAAATTCCACTTGAGCAAAGCCTTGCACAGAGCCTGTCCCCCTCCCCTTTCCCCTTGATGTCTCTCTCCTTCTTATCCTTGTCTTTCTTCATCATGACTGCATTAAGCTGCAAGAATTTGCACCTTGTATGCATACAGGGTGATTTTGATAAATGTTACATTATTTTTAGAGGGCAGCTTGCGTGTATATAGAGGCAGCAGATCTTTTCCCTGTGAAGAGGGAGTGAAGTATCAATCCTTCCTTAAAAAGGAAATTAATTGTGAGAGAAATGCACATGAATACCTCCCCCTGCTCATTTTTAGAAAAAAAAAAAAAAAAAAAAAAAAAAAGACTGACTAGGAAAATAATTAAGTGATTGCTTAACTCTATGCATAAAAGTAGCTTCATTTAATTTCAAGTCATTTATTGCTGCTTCCTATTGAAAACATCAGCAGAAGGGCGAGCAGATACATCTCCATAAAAACACCATTCATCTTGAGGAGACCTTGAACTCTGCATTCTGCATGTTTCTGCATTCGCTCGTGGAGCCTTTTGCGCCCTTCTCTTTTCACAGCCTCTTTCCTGTGGGGAGCACTTGGACTTGCAGGCCTGTAAAAATGCAGTAATTCAAGAACCACGAGCCTTCCTTGAACTGTGAGTGGTGGCAAGTGTTCCCTGAATTCACATGAGCTCAGCAGTGTGAGTGCACAGCTCAGTGCTGGCCAGTAGCCCACACCAGCTGCCCATCCGATTTCTTTGATCTGTGCTGAGTGATGTTTAGGAAAATTGTGATGAGTTCCATGAGATTTCTGTGGCTCTGCAGTGTTGTCCATGATCAGCATCATGTGACTTTTTGCAAAGGAAGAAACAGACTTATGTTAACTCATCATCAAGGAAAGAAAAAAGTTCATATAATTAGATTGAAGTTCACATCAGAGCCAACAGGTAAATCTGTACCATATTTTGGGTGTGAGCTCACATCTGTGCTTGAGCTCAAGTCCCTTTTTATCACATTAGATCCTCCACTCAGACACTGCAGATTTTCAGACAGACAAGCTGGTATAATTTCATGCAAATCACTCAGCTCTTTTTCAGCTCTCCTGTCCTGTGCAAATCAAACTTTCTAGGGACGGATAACCCTGAAAACCCTTCCTCCTTCTTGCACATGGCCAGCCCTTGTCACAGCCAGCAAATCCTGCAGCCGTGTAGGTGGAGAGATGGGGCTGCTGGAGAGGCTGTGGAGCCACAGGTGCAGATAGGAAGGCTGTGTGATCAGCAAAGCAGATCAGGTAAGATCAGGTAAGACAGAGCTTGCAGCAACCCAGAGATGTGCTTAGGAAGAGCAATGGCAAAGGGTTAGGCAGAAAGGAGAGTGAGCTCTGGAAAAAAAAAAAAAAAAAAAAAAAAAAAAAACCAGCAAGGAAATCTAAAGCTTGGAGAGTTGCCTGTGCAACTGTCATGATTCCATGCTGGCTGGGGGTGCTGCAAGATAATGAAGTGTTGGACCCAGATACCACCAGGAGGAAATAAAGTCTGAGCTGCCCAGCAGGACTCTACCTCCTCGCTGGTGCCAAGTCCTTTGCTGACCATGTAGTGTCACTGGGCTGGAGCCTGGGGCAGTCTCCAGATTAACTGCTGCCTCTTCCAAAGTTGTAGAAAGGCACYGAGGAGTAGAGATGGCTGTTTCTCTCAGATGTCTATTTTTAGCATTTAAGATCCTATAAGGAACTCAAAATGTTGAGAGGATTGTGGGGAAAGCATGCATAGACGTGAAATTGGTGCGGACACGATGGCACTGCTGCTTTATTCYTGGCATTAAATCCTGTCACCTTATGAGCGTGAGTATATGTGTGTGTGCACATGGTAGGGGGAAAGCTGAGATACTGAACTTCAAAGAAACATTTATACTGAGCTGCAATTTCCTCTTCTTTTAAGTATACTCTGTTGCTGCTATTTGCTGGCACAGTAATCTCAGTAAACCCAACTGCTAGTTCAGCACATCAGTAATTGTTTTCCAGATCTGGGKCTGTAAGGCGCTGATATTAATTGTCCATCATTGTTCCTGCATTAAAGTGTTCCTATTTACTAACCTCCTTCCTCATTATGGCCCTKAGCCATTGGAGAGTTTGGAGCTCATCTATTTGTCAAAAAAGTTTTATGAGTTAATTCTTCTGTCAGCTTTAGTGGGTATTTGTACCCACCGGYAATGGCCCAAGAGTTGCCAGTTCATTCAGGAATGGATCATTCCATCCTTACTGGGCTGTCACAGAGTATGCAAATAAATAAACAAGGAACTTGAGCCAATACATGCCTATGCTGTGTRCCTATATGTCTAATAGAGCTGTTATGTTCATAAAACTATCAGCATAAATGACTGCTAAATATTATAGGTGCTCATTATGAAATGGGTTGCTTTGTTTTCTTGTGTTTGGTTTTATTTAATAGCTGCTAAAATCCTGAACAGCCAGGCTGCTTTCAAACAGGCAAATGCTTATGACCCCAGGACATTGTTTGAAATAAAGATAGGGAGGACAGTGTTTTTCCTGGAAAATATGTAAGATTTTTAATATGTCTCCCATGCTGAAATGGGATGAAAGGTCAAAACTCATTAAAACTTGAGCGAACCAGAAGTCTACATGAGAAGACTCATTTGGTGTTTTAATTTTTATTGGCCTTGATTTATCAGTGTGCCTAAGCATGTACTTAATTTTCTATTTCTTTGATTTCAGCCAGAGTTAGGGCTTTCTGAGTCACAAACCGATGAGTTTTCTGGGAGTCAGTTTTTGGAGTGTCTGGAGATGAAACTTGAAAAACAGAGAAATACAGCATGCTTTCCAAGGATGCAGCAGAGACTGGAGCTCACAGCTTTATCTCATCCTCTCCCCTGGGCAGTAAACCATGGTGCAAACCTGTTGCTTGCAAAAAGATGGCCCTGCAGAAGCAAAACCCCWCGTGGTTGTGTGGCACTAGCAAGGTCGTTCCAGGCTGCTATGGGGCTGCACGAGGACTGGATGCAACATCTGGAAATGGCCCTGCTGCTCAGACCTTTATCTTCTAGATAAAGGAGTCAAGCTCTTCTATTACCATTTTTAATGATTTCATTTCTTTATAGGCCTTCTCGATAGTCACAGAGTTTCCTTTTTATGTGGTTGACTTTGCTGAAGACCTTTGGATACTCTCAAATTCTCTATTAGCATCGACCAAGACGTTACTCCCAGAACCCCATGGCTGCTCCCATTGGCTTGGCCATCCCCATGCACATCAGCGGGAAGGAGCAGCTTCCTTCAATCTCTATCAGCAGCTTCTTGCTTTTATGACTCCTTTGCACCATCCGTCTTTATTTCCAGCGCGGGGAAGAAGCGTCTTCCCCCAGAGGCTGCCTCCAGATGAATGTGTTTGATTCGCGGGGAGATCGGGGAGGGCGATTTACAAGGGCTCCGCGCGCCGGGACGCGGGTGCCGAGACGGCCCTCGTGGATGATGGATGGGGCGTATTATCGAAATGCTAATAAATACCGAGCCGCAAATTGGCTCCATTTTTCTTCATTCCTCTGCTGCCTGTGGTTGTTGAGTGACGCTAAATCTAGCCTTGGACACATTACAATACTAATTAGCTCCAATTTTTTTYTTTGTTTCTCTTTTTCAGCAGGGCGCTGTGGAGGTGCAGCCGCTGGGTGAATTTGTGATGCAGCCGCCGTGGTTTGTGCCCATGAAGAGTGAGTAGCACAACCTGGGAGACGGGGTATAGCATGCAAAGCTGCTATAAACCTCCTCGGGCACAGAGTTCTTAAATGTTACATTAAAAGCTGATGGGTTTGTAATTCTTATTAAACACTATTAAATGGACTTTCCAATAGGGATGATGTCTTTAAGTGAATATTTGATCGTATATGTATGATACAATGTACTTTTTTGCATGAATATTTGCTGCAGTATCTTCTGCTTAATCTCTCTCACTTATTCTTTTTAGCAGCCTGTATTTTACATCCTTGAAGGTAAGCAGATGAATATTGGCCTTTTAACACTTAGATTTTGGGGCCAACATTTCAAATGCAAGTATGGGACCTCTGCTTAAACAATTCTAAACATGCTTTGGCATAGACTCTGCCCGACGCTGCCTGGGTCTGCCTTCGAGGCCATTTGCGTGGGGAGGTGCCAGGGTGCTGGGAAGCTCCCGAGTTGCTGACACAGAGTTAGCAAACATCTTGGCACTGCTTGTTGAAAGCCCGTCCCCAAAATCGCTGTGGGATACTCTTCCCTTGCAGCTCTTTGTAATCAAGCCAGCCTCAGGAATAGCACTGCTTGCTTTTTGACCAGGCAACAAATTAAAAGAGGCATCTTGCACTGAYGCTGCCTTTGCATCCTGCAAATCTTGCAAGTTACTCCACATGAAACACCTGGAAAGTGTCTCGTGGCTGGTAGTAGGAAGGCTAATGAGAAATGAGAACCTTTTGCGTGTGGGGGGGATCTATGCTGGGTTTGTACAGGCTGAAAACTTTAACTTTATTCCCTAGTATTGCAGTTATTCAGTCTGTCCTTTTTTTTTTTTTTTAAGAGCTGGTTATTAAAAATTCAGAATTTTATCAGTTTACTTTAGGATCACTAAGCACTTGTCACCTGGAAGAATTCAGATGATTGCTAGATAGCTTTGGGAAGATGTTGCAGTTTGGTGCGGTGGGAATAGCCTGTCTGGAGCAAAGGCAAAAAGAACAGATACATATTTAAAATATCAACAGCACGTGCATATTCCATGAAATAGATCAGCCTTTTCCTCTATGTTTKTTATTGTTGTTTTCTACCGCTTCTAAAATTGTGTGTATTGAATTTAGCACATGGAGATTATGGGTGACTTAATGAAAATCTCCGTGCCCATGCACAGGAAACAAAACTTTGGTAAAGGGCTCTTCCGTCCACAGAAGAAAGCGTAACCCATTCCCAGCTGCATCAAAGCTGGAGATGAGACACTCATTTCTAATCGTGCCAGTGGGGTGGCTGGAAATCCAGTCCAGGCACTGCAGTAATTTTCTGCAATGAGAATTTTTKGTTGGGCCCATCTTCTAGAGCGTGTTTTGTAGCTTAAGGAAGCAGTTCGCTGAGGATATATTTTGTGGTCTTTTTTATAGATTAGTTAAGTGATTCAAAYGGTTCTTTCTGCCTGCAAGAACATGGTCGGTGATTCTTGTTTGTAAGTGAGYTGCTCTGCACCATCCTTGTGAGAGCATTTCATCCTGGGATGAATATCCTGTATTTATTCTCCAACTTGAATGTTTTGTAAGTGAAACATAAACCATATGGTCTATAAACATAAACCAACATGCCTGCTGTAGTCACCTACCATCTCTCACAGCCCTGAATCCAGGTGCAGGCTTCCATGTCATGCACTCACCTCCTGTATTTCAGTATTGTTCCTGGCCTTTGTCTGTTTGGGCCAGATCTGCATGCACCTGATACCATTGATCTGCAGGATCAAGCTCAGCTCCAAGTGTGTTTTATGTGTGTTTTTTTTTAATTATTATTTGTTTGTTCGTTTGTTTGCTTATTTTTATCCTTGTTCCTCTTTCCTGAAGAAGGAGGATAAACAATTCAAAGGTGCCAGTGGGTGTGCAGACACAATATCCCAGAGCAAGTGTTGATGAGACAACCTCGCCAGTCCTCAGGCTCGATGATACACATCCAAATACATAAATGAGATCATCTCGTTTAAATAATTGAAGTATTAAGTTGAGGGCTCGTGCATTTAGTACTTTTCAGCTCTCCTGCCATCTCTTGCCTGGCTCTTTGCAGAGCCGTTACGCTGCCCGCGTTCTAGCGGCTGTTCTGCTCTGTGCCGCTGGCTCCCGGCAGCTCCCGCAGACCTCCCGACCTCCCTGTTGCAGTGGGTAATATCACGGCTYGTTTCCATGGAGACCAGAGTAAAGTGATAAATAAATGTGGTTGGGAAGAACAAGCTTTCACCCTCTGTAACCGGAGCAAAAACAGAGGGCGGGCTGGGTGCTCGAGTGTGTGGTTGCACACAGGGGACAGGAGAGCCCCTTGTGGCCTCTGCTTTGAGTCACCCGCTGCACTGGAGCTCCTACAGGGATGACATGGTGAGGTCTCRGTGTCCCCAAGATGAGGAAGCCCCATCTGCTCACGGCTCTTCACCCTGCCTACAGATTGAAACCAGAGCACTAGGTGCCTCTTTCACMCTTGGTCTGCTCCCTAGATGAGGTGAYTTCTCTTCTCCTTGGCCTCTCTTCTCCTTCCACTTCATGGAAGGATGCTGAAGAGCTCTGGGCTGGATGAGGGACCTGTGATTGAGCTGCATTGGTGGGAACCTCTGATGGGAAGGGGACCTGGGAGCCAGGAACACTTGGGCTGGATGCAAGTTGAGTTGCTGAGCTGTTGCATGGTCCTGACAGCTCATATCTCATCCCTCTCCTGGGGCTTATTTATGAGATTATAACAAATCTGGAGCTGGAAGTGCCTTKCTGAGCATCATTTATATGGATTTAGGGTGGACTTTGTTAAAGTTTCTAGTCAAATTATAGTAATAAATGAATCAAGCTTGGGGATACTTCTTGAGGCAAATACTGTGTTTCAATCTGCTATGTACTCCTCTTGTTGCAGGTCCTGTACTAGCAGGGACTCCTGATGGACACGGGTCTCCTGAAACTGCCCTTACAAGGAAAATGGAAAAACAGTCTTGGACTACAGCGCACAACAGCAGCCAGAACTTCCCTTCCTGTGATTCTCTGCTTACAGAGACGTTGTTCTCCAATTAAATGCCTTTCCATTTGGGAGGATTCATTTTAATCTGGCATTGCAATGCATATGCTCTTATATGGTAAAGTAGATTCATTTTGTCACACTGAATGCCTGTGAAAGTTGTGGAAGGTTCAAAATGCAACAAAACGTCCAGCCCAAATTCACCCAACTTCACCCTTGGAGAAGTTAAAAGCTGAATCCATATGGGATTCACAGCAAGGAATTCAGAACTTCCAGACCGGGAGAGGAAGCTTTAAACTGCACTAGTTCCAAACTGTAAACTGCTCATATTTCCTTTTCTATTTGCATTTTCACTTTCTTGTCACATCTTTCACCTTGTCACATCTATTAATTATTGTAAATATCATGTTTATCTGCAAGCAGACACTCTTTCCCAGGCCCTGTTAATAYTCATTATTGGAACAGCTCTCTTTTCCGTGCCTGACCATGCTGTGATGCACAGGGCATTCTCCAAGGCCACACGCACAGGACTGCACGGTGGTCCTTGCTGGTCACTGATGCTGTGGTAGAAGACACTCTCCAGCAGTTTACCAGTAAACCAGCAAGATGCTTTGCTGCTCGCAGCTCTGTACTGCTGAAAAATGTTTTTTTTTTTTTTCAGGAGAGAGAGTAAATTATGGTCCTTCACTTTCTGTGGACATCGCTGTTCAACAGATRCAGATTTGGTGGGTTATGTTGTCACACTGGAAGTCCCCTGTATTTGCCCTCCCTCTCATTAAAACCATCTGTTTTGTGTTGCTTTTCCCACTGGTGTCTGCATTTTAGTAGTATTTGTGTATGCAATATAGATGAGGATAAAAATTGGCATAGCAGGAAATAATTGTCTTTCTTCCCTGCCTATTGCAAGGGCAGTGGGTTTTTTTGTTTGTTTGTTTTTTCTCTTATTTCTGTATAGTCCAGTCTTTTTCTTCCAGGATTTTTTGTGCAGATGGGATATTGGATATGCATCCATTCAGTGTGGATTTTGAAGATCATAACCATGCCTGAGTGGCCTTGCAGGGAGCTGTTCCTGCTGCGCCCCTTGGCCCCTGACGATTCACCAGTGATGCTCCTTTCTGCGCTGTGSTTCCTCCCGCTCCAGCCGTCTGCACGGCTCCGTGCTGGCAGTTCGATCTGGCTGCACACTTCCCTCTTGCTTCTGTCCCTCTGGATCGTTCCTGGGATTTGTTAGTTTTATATTTAAGCTTCCTTTTAACCGTAAGCTTTGGGACAGGCTTCTGATTAGCCACTAACCTACCACCACTGCCTACCAACACCATTAAAAAAAAGAATGCCAGAATGTCTTCAAACTCTCTTCTRGCCTTTTTCGGCTCGGAGAGGACTGGGTAGCTAATTATAAAGAAATGTGGAAAACGAAAGTGCCTTTTGGGAATCCTGTTTGAGAGGCTGTTGATCCTGTGGAAGCAAGGACGGTCCTGGAGCCGTGCCGGAGGCTAAGGATTAACAACCCGGGAAGCAGCGAGGGAAGATTCATGCTGACGGGAGGGAGAAAGATGCGTGCAGAGTTCAAGTTCRTCTTGGCAGCGTCGTGCTGCAAATGCCACAGGAGAGAGCAGAGAGCTTTAGTGCTGGCAGGAAATGAAATGTTGGTCAGGACCACGCGAGGGGCCAGCACTGATGACCCCAATGATAACAGGTTCAGGTTAAATATTAGGAGAAATTTCTACATGGAAAGAGTGGTCAAGCACCGAAACAGGCTGCCCAGGGTAGTGGTGGAGCCACCATCCCTGGCAGTGTTCAAGAAACGTGTAAAAGAGGCACTTAGGGACATGGTTTAGCAGACCTGGTGGTGACGGGTTTACAGTTGGACTTGATCTTAAAGGTCTTTTCCAGACATAATGGTTCTGTGGATGTGCTGCTGGAGAGAAGATATGGCCATGGTGGACAGAATGGAAGAGGATCCGAACGCAGCAGAGAGACGGGATGTTTGTGGGAGCCACRGAGGAGCCAGCGCAGCCAGCGAATACAGCAAAGCTCAGGAGAGCAGCAGTCACTTCTGTGCCCAGCACAAAAACCGACTGCTGGAATGATCCCAGGCAAGTCACTTTATTTGGCTGCTGCTTTTCCTCCACATGATGAGAAACTTGATTTCTTGCTGCTGCTGCTAAACCTTTTCTAGGTGGAGTCCTGAGGCCACTTTGTTCTCAGAGTTGGTTAGCTCGTCTGTACGCTGTCCTGCAGGGCTTTTCTTGCAGTTCTCCTAATATAAGAAGTTATTTAGGAATATTTTCTCTGCTTACATTAGATATTACCTCCTCTGCTGAAAAAAAGAGGAAAAAGAAAACAGTTCTGGCGGATAATACATCTGTGAGATGCTCTGAGTTCTGTGCATTAAAAAGAGTTTTTTATGCTAGCATCCTGTTTCCAAATTACCGGAATGTGCAAAATCGTCTTTCCAAAATGTGTCATAGACAGCAAAAAGCAAGGCACTGCAGTAGATTGTGCATTTAAATACATTGCTCTTAGGTGTAAGAGTGTGTCTTTTGTTGCAGCCACATAGCTAGTGCCAAGTATCAGTAGGTCAGTGACATATTGGAAGTAAAGGATATGGTGATGTTGASTTGTGAGATGCAGGAGATAGGATATGGTCTCCCTATCAAGCTCTCGGTGCTGGAGAGCTTAGTGCACTTGAGATTTCCRTGGTGGGGAATAACCTTGTGGGTGCCAGGTCTGAGCTGTGTCTCAGTGTACACAGCAGGTCACCTCTGGCTGTCTGGCATCCCAATGGCGTTTGGAAGTGGCACAGTGAAGGAGGAATAMGGGAGCACACACACACTTCAAGCCATTCTAGTACTCGGAGAGCGCTCAAAACCAGTCCTCAGGAATCTCCTAGAGCGCTGMTGATGTTAATTGACTGCTTGAAGCTGTCGCTACAGCCTTGGCAGCAAAGAATGCTTGTAGGGACTGAAATTGGCAGTCGTGTGTCACCTGTCTGTGTCACTAGGACAGAGCCCTGTCCTCTCTCAAAGTTGAATTTTTGGCAGTGACTGGAATGGCACAGAGCTGGCTAATGTGCATGTTTATAACCCACCTCTGTGGGGCTGAACTGCGTAAGTGTCTTGAACCAAGACAGCAAGGCCGTAGGAGAGGTTCTGCACCAGGCCAAGCACTTTGGGAGCAGGTATGTTCAAGTTCTTCTGGCAGATGGACAGAATAGTCACAGCAGGTCAGAGATTATATCAAAATGTTAAATACATGTTTAATTATTTCATATTCAGATAGTTTTCAAGAGTGTAGGATAAAAATAAAAAAATCCAAAATCATCTGATTAGTTTAGTGATTCTAGAGTAGCTTCTGAAATGACTTGCACACTCCAAGAAGGCCTTCCAAAGTCCTTGCTCTACAAGTCAACATCCTCGACATTCATGTTCTGTGTGAAGAGCTGGGAACCCACCCTGGCTGCAAGTTTGTCTAAAGGTTTCATTAAAAACCTGCATTTGCCAGCCTGGGCGGATCAAGCAGTTCAGTACTCTCCCAAAGGGCGGTGGATGCGTGCACACCCGTGCATGCACCATGCGTGTACAGAGACTGGCTGGCTGAGACTCCAGGCATTTCCCTTTGAAACCCAGAGACTGTTGTGGAGCTGCCCCTTTTCCTTTATTCCCAGATCTTCCAGTTCCCATATTAATCCCGTTTACAGCATTCTTGATGTGATGTTGTTGGAGAGAGAGAGAAGGAGTTGCCAATTCCAGGACAACGGCACTTAAAAGTATATTCACGCTATTGAAAAGCTGGTGAGTCCATAGAGCTCCCAGGAGAGCTCACTTTCCATACAGAGCAGCATGGGCTGCTCTGTAGGCTACATTTTCATACCACCTATGTAAACAGGGAGCTGAGGACTCAGATAGTGAAGGGCAATTTATATTCAGAAGCTCCGACACCCTTCACTTATTTTAGACTCATCCTCTGATCCCTGCTGGATCATCCGGGGGGTGAAGCAGAGGCTTTCGGCATGGATTGCTGAAGCTAATGGAAATGCAGCAGCCTGGTGGCATTAGTGTCCTGGGGACTGGTGTAGGCTCCGGAATATCTCAGACTGATCCTCCAATGCCTCAGTGCCTTTTTCTTCGCAATAAACTTGCAATGGAAGAAAGTTTGTCAAAATTATTTCCTTGCCTCTCAATGACTTGTCCCACTAAAAATATTACATAGTACAACACAGCAAAGCTAGAAATCATTAGTTGCCTGTTTCAAAAGTGTTTAAGACACGAATTGTGCAACAAATGTAGTTTGATTTACAAACCTGTGCGTACCCCAGGGTTGACTCGTGTCGTGCTCAGCAAAGCTATTGCCAGAGCTAGAGAAATGGGRTGAAGCTCACTGAAGGAAACCAAAAAGCAGAAAAAAGAGCTGAAAACCGAGCTTTCCTATGGCTGCAGTGGAGAGGAGGGAGTTCAGGTGTATCCAATACCAGGTAAACTGGAGGTCCAGTTTCCTTCCTGTTTCTTGCTGTTCAGAGGTGAAAGAATAGCTTAAATAATTAGCTCTGGATCAATATTCATTTAACTATTTTATTCTTCAAATAGATTCAAAACATAGATTTAGTTTTGATTGCTTTGGGAAGGTTCTTAGCTGTTTGATCAAGCTTGGTCATGCTGGTAGAGCACTTGGGTGTGTTTATGTGTGTGTGTGTGTATATATTATATATATGCATGTATAAATGTATATTTATCACCCCTGTTTGCTTGGCATGGTTTTTCTTGATTTATAAAAAGGAGTAGGAAAATAGAAATTCTGTACTTTGGCATACAGCATAAATGAATGGATTGGGGAGAGAATGGTCTGTAGGGGATTTACAGTGGACTCTATGACTGATTGATTGATTTTTGTAGTACTTTAAATTCAATCAATCTATTACTGCCTGGTAGCTCTTTGAGCCCCTGAAATGGCAAGTTATGATGCACATCAAGAATCCCTTGTCGTTACTGCTATTTATTGCTCCTTCCTCCTGCTTCCCTGTCAGCCTCCGCAGCGCGCAGGAGGAATTTGCCCCAGGCTACAGATGCTGTCAGTTCCAGAGCCATAATTAGGAGTCCAAGGCTGCTGGTCATTCTTTTGGTAGCTCTTCTCTTGAGTTATTGGACAGAGAGGCCATCTGAGATACACTCCAGAAAATTCAGGTCATTTAGCTCCAAAGAAATTTAGGAAACTCGATATCTAATGTCTGGGTTTTGCATTTACACCCATCTTTTATCAAGCAGACACCGAGAGGGTGTCTCAAACTGTGACCACTCCAGACTGGAAACCCCTTAGGGTATCTGATTAAGAGAAAAAGGATCCAATTGCCTCAAAGAAATTTCCTTTTAAATACTACTTTGTTGCATGTTTTTAAGTATTTGTATTCAGTATTTAATGAAAATCAAACATATTCTGCTAGTGAGACATGTAGCTGTTCCTTTCACTTGGCATTCATAGCCCTTTCACATCTTAGATAATGATGGAAAAGGGGTCTTTCTGCTGCATTGCAAGAGAAGAGCATGTTGCTTTCCGAAGGCAGAGTGCTAGAACATAAACTTCTAGCAAAGTGAGGAAATACTGGACAACTGGACATCTTCTCAAATTTCTGTCATTTTTTTTTTTCTTTTTGCATTACTGCAGGTACTACAGAGAACAACTAGAAACTATTAGGTGTGTTATTTCTTTTTCCACCTCCTAACTTCAAGCAGTGTTTTCCCTGTGCACTTCTGTGAATTACCGTATCCTCAGGGCTGTTTTAAGGGGCAGCACTCTTCTTCCAAACTTGACTCCCTTTAACTCTCTTTTCATTCATTTTTAGGGTACCTAAACCCAAAATTGCTCCTGCTCAGTGAATGCTGATACACCCGGTTTGGGCTGGCTCCCCATTGCACACAACAGGGCAGCAGCAGTGGTTTGTGGAGCAGAAAGAATGGGTAACACATAAGTATTTCTTACATACTTCACTGTTATTATGAACTGCAAGAAAATATACTACGACAAGGAAGATTCAGGTTTAGGGGGTAAAGAGAGAACACATTAAAATCAACACAAGCTGATTTGAGCAAATAGCTCATTGTTCAACATGGGAAGAATGAAAATACTGAAGGATTTTGTGTTGCATTTACACAAAGGCTTTTCCCTTTGTAGGAAGGTTGTTCTCATGCAGAAGTACCGACCTGCCCAGCATGCCAGGACTGAGGGCTGTCCTAGCGAGCAGAGGTGCTTACAAGGACGGGCAGAGGCGTTCAGGCCCAGGCACGGGTGCCACGGGCTGTGCCTGCTGGGCACAGAAGCCTTGCTCCCCGCGCCGGCTTCCCGACAGGGCTCTGGGGTGCAGAGAGACATCTGCCAACCAAGGGCACCCCGGGGAGGCTCGTGCCGCCGAGCCGCTGGAGCTGAGCTGGCAGAGGGCCAGGTCTGGGAAGAACGAGGTGGAAAATGAGCTCTGACAGGCTGGATGTGCTGCCGTGGGGCCGCGCGGAGGGATTTGCCTGGTGCTGCTGCAGAATGGGGCACCAAGCTCTCTGCGTGCTGGGGCCTCTTCAGAGGCTGAATGCAGGAGGAGGCKGCGGGGAGGCTCCCCTGAAGCTCTGATTGACCATCAGTGCCTCTGTGGAGTCTCGTGGGTGAGCAGATACGGAGCTGCTCATGGGCACTAGCTTTCAGTGCTGGTGCTGCACGCTCCGAGTCCAGCCCATCTGGAGAATTCAGCTCCTCCTTCAACCAACATCAGGTCCCAAATCTGGCCACAGTGCAAACAGGGWGGGAAATGATGCTGCTGAGCCCCAGGATGGCTCAGGATGAGGACGTTGAAACACGGCGCTGGGTGCAGGCAGATGCAGGCTGCTCAGCAGGTGTTGGGACAGAGGATTACATTAGGGCTGATGTTATAGATACCACTAAGGCGTGTTGACAGAGCTGTGATTTGAGAGGGGTAGCTGGAATAATACACAATTAACAATCAATTAAACAATAAATTTAATGGGAAATTTATAGCAAACCTGCTCCAGTGGAAAACTGAGCCTTAATTACTATGCAGTGTTTTTTCTCACCCRGAGCTTAAGAAAATGAAGGAGAAGCAGCAGATTTTTTTCCCAAGTCCCTTCCAAAAATTGACAAGAATTTGAATATGTGCCCAAATACAGCTTGATTTCAAAGAAAAAAGCAACTTCATGAAGTTTTGGTGACTCTTTGAGAAACTGAAGCTCTTATTGTTTGGTGATGTTGCCCAGAGGGGCATCTTGTGCCTCCCTCCGTTTTGAGAAGTGTCAGGAAGGCAGTTTTGCTCCATCTTCACCATTCCTGGAACTGCCTGGTTATACATGCCAGCTCCCAGCCTCAAAATCCTTCAGAAGATTTTATGCTTCTTTCTCTCAACACTTGCCTTTTCTGCACTGATTAATCAACTTTTTTTTTTTTTTATGGGTAATTTAAATGAGAAAATATTTGCATGAAAACCAGTACATATTCACACATCAAAATTCCTAACTAAGGAGAGTGCCCTTTACTTCTTCCTCATCCTAGAAAACATGTGACATTTCTATGGCTGTCTCTGTGAAAATAACAGATTCATGAGGGCTCTTACGTTCCTTACCATCGGATTCAAATGCTCAGGGGAAATGGCTTCACTGAATTATGCTTGCCTTATAAATTTTTAGGAAATTTTTAGGAAAAAAGAAAAAACAACAACCCTGCAGATAAGTCCTGAAATCAATCTCTCAGCTTTTTGCCATGCGAATGTTATTCACGCTGCAAGTAAAGCAGAGACCAGTTAGTTAATAGGATATCTGAGGTGACAAGAGCCTTTCAAGACCAGAAAGCAGCAGCAACAAAATATGGATGTAGACTTTGTCTTCAAAGCAAGTTCTTTGAAAATTATTTTTTGGGTCTCAATCTGTCAACTGTCCAAGGCTTTCTTGGCAGACCTAAGAAGACATTGCAGCCTATTCTGAAGTCCCATTAGGCTTTCAGTTAAAGGAAACTTTATTTTCTGTGTAACCACAGAGAGAGATTTTCCTGACTTTTAAAACCTGTTTTCTGATGAAAAAAAATGTATTCAATTATCATCCTCCCTCAGAAGCTGGCACTGTATTTTATATTAAACCCCCCAAGACTTGCGTGCCCTGCAAAAAAGAGCTGATGCTTATCTTCCAGATTGAGAATGGGAATACAGTGAATGGGAAGTGGAAGAAATGAAAGTCAAAGTGATTTCCCAGAACTAAWGAAGAGAATCTGTGGTTCAGCTGAGATTAGCACCTTGATCTTCTTCCTTGTCTATACCCAGTTTAGGTCAAGGTCAGCTCTTGCAGGGCTGAAACTGGGATCACTGGAAGAAGTGACATCCTTCCATGAACTTCAGATGGAACAAGAATTTCCCCAGATATGCCCTGGTAATACAGATATAGAGTAATGCAGCAATGCAGAAGCTTGTAATGCTCCTTTGGCCCTGTGTCCAGTCAGGCCGTCATCACCTTGTATCAGGATTTCTCCATGTCATTTGTCTTAGTGTAATTTTCATCACATGGCTTGGATTATATTAAATTAAGAAGGCACATTACAAAGACTCAGAATAAAGGAATAATAATAATAATAATAAAGCATATATATAAAAATATAAAAAATAATAATAATAAATCATTGCTACTGGCTTTTGGACGGTGCTAATCATCTTTGTGATGATCTAAATTCAAAGGCCTTGCAGGGATTGTTGCATTAAAGGTAGAGGGCAAGAAGGCCCTTTATCCCCTGATCTCAATCCCATAGTTTGGGATTTGTACAGCATTGGTGGCAGTTTGAAATGCAGTTGCAGCAAGGTATCCAGAAATGGGAAAAAATGGCAAAAATAGGAAAAATGAGAGGAACTCCCTCTTGTTTTGACACTTTGCAGAGAAGCATCAAGTCTGCGTATTGCCTTGCGGTGAATTTTCTTTAAAACATACCTTGATTTTCCGTCTGCCTGTCCATGCACTTTCTACAGGTTTTGGTCAGAATCGACCCCAGTGCTGTGAAAATAGCTTGGCTGAGTTGCAGCCTAAATAGTTTTATGGGCATTATGATACCAATGACCATTAGTGAGTCTAATGTTGGGCTCAGTCCACAGAAAAAGCAAGAGCTGAGTCCAACATCAGTGTTCAAGCTAGAAATCCAAAACATGGCACTGCAGGAAGAGAGGACAGGAGCACAGTGGCAGTATCTGGAAGGAAAAATACGTATATATAAACTGCGGAGCGGTAGAAGGAGACACTGAGAGGAAGCAGAGAGTTTGCAGGGGCAAGGGAAGAGAGGCAGGGAGGGGAGGAAGAAAAGCAGAAGTGCAGGGAAAGGGTCTGTGCAGGAAAAGGGAGTACTGGGTGTGATGGAAGCCCCCAAAGTCTGGGAGAGGGCTGTGGGTATCAGGGGAAGAAGGTTTTAATGGCACTTGCTGCAGCTCCCTGTGCTCTTAGCCCCTCCTGTGCCCCAGCCCCACCGCCTTGTCCGTGCCAGCCTTGAAAAGGCACGGAGAAAAGTGCCCTTCAGCCTCCTGGGATCTGCCTTATTTCCCTGCGGCTTTCCTTCTGGCTCTGCATTCTCCAGGGGGACCAGTGGGGAGCAAAGGGCTTAAAAGACTTCCCTTAAAAACAGAACAGAGCAAAACAGAACAAAACAAAACACATACATATATCCTCGGCACTGAAATACATTGTCTCTTCCAGCATTAGCCTGAAGCCTCATTTACTAGAAAAAAAACTTTGCATTTAATCCACAGACCTATTAGGGAAACAGCACAGCAGGAGCGTAGTTAGACTGTTGAGTAGAAAACAGGCTGGCTAATAAACCYCTCATTCTCATTAGCAGTCCCGAGATGCTAAACACTTTTTGTTTTGCTAAACAGAATTTGGCGATTTCAGATGATACTGGTTTCGGTTTCTTAAATTAATGCCTTGCCCTATGGTTCGGTGGCAAGAAAACCAGGCACTTCAGAGAGAATTGCAGAGTTTGTCTGTATAACTCTTCCTGCTGCCTGACATATACGATCACAAAAAAAAACCCCGAAGTTTTCTTGTCTTAGTGCATCTTCGTTGCCTGCTGTGTCTTGGTATGACATAAATACAAGGAGGACAAGGCCCCGGTGGCTGTTTTTCACTCTTTCCATGTCATCAGTCCTTGCTTTAGTTTATGTCTGCCTAGAACCAAATTTCAGCTTGTGCTTTACCCCTAGTTTGTTTTGGYTTTTTTGTTTGTTTGTTTGTTCCGGAGACTTATTTCTATGAGCTTAGCTCAGTGCCGAGCTGTGCTTTACTTACTAAGGCACTGTGAAATACAGATGTGGTGGTACCTTGCCCCAAGCTGTTAGAAAAGGACTGATGCTCAGAGGGAATAATAATAATAAATAATAATAATAATATAAGTGAGAGAGATTCACTTGGGGACAGCCACTGTACACTACTGGCACAGCACAGTCCTGGAAACCTTTTTATATGAAGATCTGAATTTTCTCCGGGTATTTCCAGCCTTCCCAATGACACAGTAAAGTTATTGCCCAAGTCAAGATGGGGACYTGGGAAGTCCTAATCCCCAGATCTCAGCTTCCACCTTTTCTTTTCATTCTTGCCCAATATGGCTGGGATGTGTTTACAGGATAGGGAAGAACCTTTGGCTATTTTTCCAGGTAAGGTTTGGATGAAGCTACTGAAYTTGCAAGGAAACTTTCAAATCAAACTTGGGCTGGGTTCTGAGACCAGGAATAAATTTAAATATCCTGAGTGGCCTCACCTGGGACCTGTCCCCACCCAGGGTCCAGGAGCTCATATGAGCCCAGCCCAGGCTYCTGCTCCCTTTGGAGCCTCAGCAGGACAGGGCCTGTCCTAGCCCCATTCCCCATAGTGGTTTGTGTCTCCTGGGGTGACCTTGGGCCTGGCTTGTTATCCTGCCTTTGCCTGGAGTGTGCATGGGATCCACTGTGGCTGCAGCACCTGGCTGAGGAGCAATGGGACCATCGGTGAGGACACGGCCCAGCTCAAAGGGCTCCCAGCTGCSCTGCTTGTGAGGGGCAGCCACATCCCCATCTTCCCCGCAGGATTTGCTCGATTTCCCTTTTCTGGCCCCAGGCAGGTTCATTCTGCTGCCTGGAATGAGTCACTGCACGTTCCCTGATCAGTGTTCTGTGTTTATTAGTGTTATTAGGAATAATTCTCATTTTAATAGTAATCATCTGTCGTGGCTCTCATGTGAACTGGCAGTAAATTTTATTAGTTTTGTGCCATGAACTGAATACTTTGTAAATGTGTTCTCAGAGGATGCCCTGCCTTCATGATACCAGCCCTTACATAAGGTAATTTAAAATCAAGTTAAGAATAAAGGCAAAGATATTACCTGTTTTTATTGTACTTCTAAGGATAAATCTTGGATTTGCTGGAACTATCCAGGTCTAATATTAATTTCATATTTTTCTGTTGCACTCATAGGATTAAAAGGGCAATAACATGGGTAAAAGCTTAGCCATCTTGCTGGCAAGAAAGTAAATGGCCATTCTTGCACATTGTGTAGGTGGTGGGTCTTGTAGGTAGCTCACAAGCTACTTACTGAGCCTGTAAAAAGCCACAGATCTGGAGTCTTCGGGCAGCTTTGGCCATWGGGAGATGAAAGTTGCTTTGGTGGAGCTAATCTAGCATATTAGACTAGATTAGTCATGTGCTTCTTAGCTAGAAATGTAGCTTATTAGCTAGTCTTAATTTCATGCCCAGTAAYTAGGAGGAGTTATGAACTTCTTGAGACCCTAATGAGGCAGACCACCCTGTCTTTCACAGGGTTTCACAACACTTTTGTTGATATGTTCAAATGCCTTCTGAGATGGCTAATTATTTCTTTTTTTTTTTTTTGGGGGGGGGGAGAGGGAGGAGGGAAGGTATGAAATTCCCATACCATCTGGTACAACTAAAGATTCCATAAGTTCTTTTTGACTCATTTTTCAATCAATTTACCTGTTTCTGAGCTCAGAGTTGCTTCATCTTCTCTGGTTTAAGACCTGTTTAAAGCTGTCGTTGTCTTGCCATCTCCACTAAGACTGGTTGCTGTTGAGAACAGCAATGAAGCCACTTCACAAGCCTTCTGGGAAGCCTTTTTGCAGAGCCTTCTGTCAGGTTGTTTGCATTTATTTTCATTGCCACTTTGATTGGTTTGGCCCTTCATACTTCTCTAAGTCTCCGTGAAAAGGTAACTCTAAAGCATGTAGCTCCACGACATGAGCTGCGATGCAGATAAACCAGTCTGCTTCTCTGCAGTGTCTCCGTTTTGCTTAGTCACCGTCTTTCTTTCCAGCTGCCTATGGAGCTGGTTGCTCCTCAAGCTCTGCAAACATTACGCAAGGACTTGTAGCACCCAGGTGGCTAGATTAGATTTTCTTGATTGGATCATCAGTCTTCTAAAAGACGTTGCCTTCTCTTTCTTACTGCTCTGAGCTTGCAACTTATAAGGTGGTCTTCATGGAAATGCATGTGGAAGTCTTAAGTTTGACCCTCATGAGAATTTTCTTTTGGAAAGTGTAACGAGCCCAAACTTTTTTTTGAAGCCCAAGGACTTGACAGATCAGGTTAGAGACAGTGCAAATTTTGAGAGCAAATTAGTGCTCTTTTCTGCTATTAAAATTGACTAAATTTTTTGGCCACTCAGTAATAAGCCCTTCTATTTGTTGGACGAATTCTGTCTTGCACGACTTTGGCATAAGACTTTGGCGCAAGTAAGACCCAGACAGCTCCACTTATATAATTTAGGAAGGAGATTTCTCTGAGGAGACATAACCAGACGCTGTGAGTGTTTTCAAGGTAGCCTGGTATATATCCCTTACTGTGGTAACTTCCCTCCTGTGGGATGGTATAAATCCAGTTCTTATGGTGATAGGACAGAGAGTGATGACTCAAAGCTGAGGGAGCAAACGTTCAAGCCAAAGTCAGTAAGATTATTTGTGAGCTTTAAAAGCGAGCACCAAAATAAGCATAACATGGAAGAGGTCTGAAGTACCATTTCTCAAGGGAGTCAAAAGTAACGGCTCTTGAAGAAGACACACTAACCCACCAAATGTTGTTTAGAAGGAATTTAGCATATCGGATGGAATATTAATGTTTCAGAGAGCCAACTTTGTGCAGTTGTTGAGGTGAAAAATATTGCCTTTGCTAGCAGTGCTGGTGGGTTTGCACAGACCTTGCAAACACAAGGTTTTGATTTGTTTGAACTATTATTTTATCACTGCAGCTAGTGCTGCCAGGATTAGCATTATTTTGATTGCCATTTGATGGCCAGGGAATGTGTTATCTCAAAGCCCAGCTCTCAAGAGGGTAAACAGGGAGCAGAGGTTGGGTTTTGTTTCTGTAAGTAAATGAAGCCAGATACAGACAAGACATCATTTTCTTTAGTGAATAAACCTTATAATGAATTTAGTTAATTGTCATCCAATAAAGAAGCAATCAGATTATTGTTGTTTATGGGTCAGCAACAAAGTCTGTACTGAGAAACTGAAAAAAAAATGCTCCTATTCTGAGGCTAAGAACTCAGAAATTAGGAAATGYGCCTTCGAAGTGTTAATTTGTTGCRTATCTACAAGAGCATAGCAAACCGCCAGCTCCAGCCAACAGTAGATCTGTGTCTGGTTCACTCTTGGTTGATCACAACCAAGAGTAACTGGTGTGGGTAAAATGCCTTGCCCTACAAATGGAGATGACCATGACTGAAGCTCTTTTCCTTTTGCGCAGGTCTTTCTCTACTGTGTTTCTGTTGAGAGTGAGTGGCAGTGTCTACAGAGCAGTCTAAAGGCCATATTTATGCATATTGTCTGTATCTCTACCACCTCCATCTCTTGGCTGGAAAGGTGAGGTGGTGGTTGATTATTTTGCTTGCTGTCTTTAGTCACATTGATTTCTGGGTTCTGTTCTGCTAATTCAGCCTTCTGGGGTCTTAGTTCAGATGAGTAGTCTTTTTTTTTAAAAAGGCAGAGAAACCAATATCTGTGGTATATTCCAAAAAGTGTCTTTTGTATTAAGCTAATTTTCTGAAAGTCTAAATATTTCAGTAGCATTATTTTAAGCCGCACGTCATTATATGTTTCACTGACAGCATGTTAAACCAAAATCATTCAGACTACTTTGTCTTCATAATAAAAGAATAAATAAAGGATACTTAAAGAATTGAGAGGCATTTTTGGTCTAAAGTCTTTTGGAACTGTAAAGCATTTCTAGCTTACTAGGTTCTCTTGCTCAGGAGACCTAAAACCAAATTATTCCCTAATACTTTATATAGGGGTCTATTTACTAGTGGGAATTCTGCTGTTGACAAGACATATAGCTAAAATGGGACCTGATCTATCATGATTTCCTATCCTGAAGCAACTTTGCCTCAAGTGAATCCTGTATCTTACAATATATTGGTGTCAAAATGACCCAAGAAATCAAATCAGAGGAAAGGAGTCCGGTTTGTTCTTCACTTAGATGGAAGGTTAAAATTTTCCAGGTCAGTCTAGCTCTGCTCTGAAGCTAATGTGTCATGAGATAAACTTAAGGAATAGGTTTTGTCTGGAAGGTTGTGCTTAGCGTGTGCTCACATGTAACTGCTGTCTTCTGCAGCACACGGTCAACTCCCTAGGTGAAGAGCATCCCGAAAGTGGGGCAAGCTCGTGTCCACTTCAGAGAGCCTGTTGTTTCTGAGCTGAGTCGTGGGCCATGGACGTATTCTCAAGGTACTACAGATAAAATAAAATCCATTTTCACCCATGCAGTAGGCTTGGGGTGGAGGAACTGTTCCATTACATAAGTTAGCAGACAGGTGCCAGTTTGGAGTAAGGGTTTCATTTTCAGCTATGTGTCTGTACGCAAAGATGACAAATATCTGTAAAATGTAAAGTAGCCACTATTATAATAGGAAGAAGAATAGGAAAGAGACGGTTATTGATTTTTTTGTTTTCTGTAGAATCCTAAACTCTTACTTCCGTGAGATTTTAAGGAAAGATAAAATTTGTTTTCATCAACTGTATGTGTACCTCAAGGCTGAATTTTATGTCTGTCTGGTTGAGCTGACAGACTTGTGTTTTAGTGGATGACAGCAAAGGCATTGAAGAAGCTGTAAGGTACCTCGGCATATCCTGGGTTCGTGCCTTTATTGAAGCCAGCGGTGATGCATGGTCATCCTTCCTCACCAAGGATCCCCGGAGCCTGGCGGTTCCTTCTGGAGACCTTGCTTGGGCTTCACGTGGCGGGCAGAATAAGCAGCGGGAGCGGCGTTTTGTCACCGGCCTCTTTGCTGCCCTGTCACTCTGCACCTACATTTAACATCTGACTCGGCTCTGTGCCTTCCCACTGCAGCGTTGTTAGCAAGTCTGGTCCTAGAGCGCACTTTAGGGTTTGATTTCTTCTTTTTTGCACCCTTGCCCTGCAGCATCATTAATTTAATGGCTCTGTTACACAAGTGGCAGCTGTTGTGTTTGATTTGAATACAGTGCTCGTTTCTCTCAAGGAGTATTTGCCCTCTTATTAAGAGGAACCAGGAAAAATACTGTACTGAAGCCATCCTATGATATTTTTACTTCTTCCTACTCATCTTCTTTTTTCCCTCCTGACAAAGGGCTATATATCTTAATTATCTTTTGGCAATCCATTGCTGTTTCTCCAGTTTATCATTTCTTACATTTGAAGCTGAACCTATTTTCTCCTTACTCTTTCAGCTGCTTCTTTCTTGATATATTTTAGGGCTGCTTGCAAAGCTTTAAAAAGAGAGAGAGATAGACCTCTCCTTTTAGGAGAGAAGAAAAAAAAAAAAAAGATATGTGTATATATGGTGGGGGATACATTCCAGACATCTTTTTAGTCAGTCACATGCATTTTATTATCATCTGATCATTGTGAACAAGAAGAATGAAAATAAGAAAAAGATGTTCAAAACCCGCTTGGACGCAGCCCTGTGCCACGGGCTCTGGGTGGGCTGCACTAGATGATCTCTAAAAGTCCCTTCCAACCTGAAGGATTCTGTAATGCTATGAAAATAAATATGCCCCAAAGCCACTTTTTTTTTCCTAATCAGGTTACTTAATATGGCCTTATGAGATGGCAGCTGTGTCAGAGTAAGTTGTATCAGATGTGCAGTACCAGAGTTTAACAATAAAGAGCAAAGGGGATGTATCCCAGTCTGCTCAAGGTGCCTGCATCCCTTTCCCTTTATGGTTTGAGCAGTCCTCTGGATAACTTAAAGCTCTCTAGCATTCAGAGTCCCTCATTTGTGTCTCCATCGGTGATGCTTTTCATGCCCACATGAAGCAAGTGTAGGATTTGCTTTCCTGGACCACAAAGCTAAGAGCCTAGATCAATATATTGCAGCTTGCATGTGTTAAATGGGAAAATGTGCATTTTGAGACCATAGAGGAACGGCTAGGTTGGAGCTCATGGTGGTGGTGATGGCAAAGGAAGGGTACAGCATGGCCATTGCTACAGGAGTAAAAACAGCGGGATTCAGGAAGGCAGCTCTCAGTGGGACAAATCTCAGCGCTGTGCAGTGCTATGGAGGCAGCAAAGCTGGACTAATCCCTTCTGTGCAGGTCTTTGAGCCCTGGCAGTAATTGGAAACCTTTTCAGTTCACCCCGTCGATAAAGCGGCTAGGAAGGACGTAGGAGAGCAGCAAATTCATTAGTGGGCACTATTGGAGAGGCGGAGAGAGCAGGAAGGTAGGGCATGCGTTAAAGCAAGCCTGTGTTCGTCAGGCCACGCAGATGTACAGCTCTATAGTTGCTGTGGGAGGAGGAAAGGCTCTCCTGTTGGCTCTGCTGCTCTCCTGCGTGAAGACTATAGGTGCTGCAAGGCTGGCTCCTTTTCTGTTGTCCCTCTCGCCTCCTTTTTCCTTCTTCCTTGAGGCAGCTCCTATTGAGAGAGACTTGGCAGTAAGAAGACTCTGAAAACACCAGGAATGGTGTTTCTGGGATCTGAATCTCTGGGTTCGAATGGACAGGCTAAGGCATCATTCCATCATTAAGGTCAGAGGGCCAGATATTTGTGTGTGACATGAGTGGGCCCCATGGTCCGAGCTTCCCCAGAGGATGAGCTGGGATTGCCCCTGGTGCCCGTAGTTTTCTTCTGCTGTCCTCCCATCTCTTGTTTCTCACATCTCCCACAGGCCCAGGCCAGACCGCCCTTCAATAATGCATCTTTATTCATTGCTAGCCAAATTTTCAAGCTAAGGGGTGATAAAGATGAAACTGGAGTCCTGGCCATCAAGCCAGTGGTATCTGATATGCAAGGGCATAAAAATCATAAAAATGGTGTGCAGTTTCTATAAATGAGGTGGCTGATTTGTTTTTATTTTATTTTCTTGAGGCGCACTGCTAGGCAGCCAGCAAGGTCTGGACAAGTCTGTCGCGTCCAGAGTTAACAATAAGGGAATGATATAAATGGTAATTTTTTGGCAAACAGTCCCATTCTGCTCTCCGCTTCATTAGAGAAAAATATGTAGGAATTGGAGTGCAGTCAGCAGAGCGATGTGAGATTTACATCCATGTAACAGAATTTTGCCCGAAGAGACTGAAAAGAACTGATATATCGTTTTTATTTAGTTGAATATAGCTGTCCTGTCCTGTTCAGCAGAATAGTTTAAACCAGGACCCATATAGCATTGCCTGTACTGTATGACTAATTTCTACAGCGATACTAATTCAATTCTCTAGCAATTTATTGACTTGGAGGGAATTAAATTGCTCGGCAGAATAATGGAAAGGAGAAAGGCTCTAGCAGGAGGGTTAAGTATGGCAATGAAATCATTGACCACAAGAGTACTAACTACAATACAGCGAAACGAAGGTCCTCCAAGAACAATAAATAAGGAGCTTAATATATCACAGGCAGGTATGGGCTGCTTAATCTTTGGAGAGGCACTCTGCTTTTTGCCTGCTTGGAAATTAGACTCCATCTTCCCAACGCACAAAGTGTTTCAGGGCCTCGAGCCATTAATTTGTAAATAACACAGAAAATAATGGTTATTATTACAGTGCTCCTGCTAATTTCATCCCCGTATCATTGCCATGCTAAATGGAGGGGGAAACTGTTAAAAGACGTAAAAAGATGTGAATTCTTCTTCAAATGAAGGGGAGAGTGTTTGTGCAATGATTTTTCTTTTTCTTTTTTTTAATATTATGGATAATGTTGATAAACATGCATTAAGGAAAACTGGGTTTAGCTCTTCTTTTCCCCTGCGGGTTATACAATTATTAAAACACAGAGATTATAATGTAATTTTTTAAGAACAGTTCTGAGGAATGAAAAAATAAAATGCTCTAAATGCCCCAGACTTGCTGAGTTTTTGAGGACCCTTCCCAAAATGAATTTCTAGGTGACTGAGTGAACTAAGAAGATTAAGCAACAGAATTATGCAGCCTAAATCATGAACTAATAATCACAGCCTTTATATTCTAGAAACAGACATTTTGGTCATTTATTCTCTTTCACTGAGATGGAAACTGCCTTCCTGTAATTTGTTTTTACTCTACTGTGACTAAAACTCTATTGAGTCCAACCCCAATGCCTGTAAGATGTTGACACCCCACCCAGTATTTCTTTTACATAGGTGAAAACCGAAGTATAGAGGGCTGCAGGACCAGACCTCTTCATGCCTCAGAGGAGCTGTGTAATGGGATGCTGCATGTGATAGGTACCGTAGTATTTGCTCTGTGCTAACGAGGGCTATGTGGCTGTGCAGTTGTGCTGTTTGTACACACAGCTCTCACAGATTCTTTTGTGTGTGTGTCTGAATCTTACGAATAAGAGAATAATGCCTCAAGTCTTCTATTCAAAGTTGCAGTGTGCTCAAGGTTCTGCTGAAGTCGGAATCTGGGAGTCCCAAGCATGAATACATCTGCCTCTAATTTTGCATGGCTTTGGACCTGTGGGTCTACATGTGTTTTTTCCCTTCTTTCTGCTTCACTGTCTTTGAATATATTGAAATACACAGGAAATTGAATATCGGAAAACTAAACCAGCCTTGCAGTTTTGGACACTGCAACTGCATTAATCAACAGGGCAGATTCCCCAATACTTTCAGCGGACGAACCTCCCTTGACTGTTTCATCTCAGCGTAGCTCAGCCTGAGCTGGAGGGAAACCAAATAGCGCCCAAGAGGCAGAAAGTGACTCTTAAGCTGTTCAATTCCTTCAGCCCCTGACATCCTAAAGATAACACCAATACCCAGCTACAAGGCTGCGTAATACTGCTGTGTGAGTGCTGCTCTCAGAAATACCTGCTCTTTTCCATTACCTGAGGAAACAACTGGTTCAAAGGATTTCCAAGGGCTGACAGGAAAGGCTTTAGGATTACATATATATAATATATATGTATAATTAGATTTCCAGTATCTTCAGCCATCTTAGATAGTTTTCCATTAAGAAAACTTGCCTTCATCTCTGTTCAGTCCTGAAGCATAAAGGTCGTGTTTATTCTCTGCAGTTCTTGGATGATGTCTTGCTATTTGAGGAAGGGTTTATGCTTCAGGTATTGCAGCATCTCCTGGTGTTTTTGCAGCTGAGTCTGAGAGAACGAGGAATGTTCTGCCTTTCACCAGCTCCAGCCTCTCAGCTCCCACCATCTCACTATCCTGCTCTTCCCTCGCCCTCTTCCTCTCCCTGCCGTCCCCTGGATTCCCTCTGGACACCTCCTGCTTCCTCCTGGCAGCTCTGAGAGCTCCACCATGTGTCCTGCCTCTCAAAGACAGTGTGGGCACCTGAACTGTCCCAGCAGCAAAGCCATCTGAGCTCCGCATCTCACTTAACCTGGGATGTAGGGAGTATCTCTGTGTAGGACTGAGAGTCCAGGGCACGAGCAGGGAATAAATATGAAATGAGGAAAGTTTAACACATGGTGGAAGCGAAAGGACGCGGATAACAGAATAGGAGGATGGAGTCTTCAGATATGCATTTGGTGCTAGTAATCTTTGTTCCTTATATTAACAATCTGTATGGAAGGTAAAGAGATGTTAGTTCCTTTGGGGTCAATTTGGTGCTTGAGGGTTTGGGTCCAGACTTGGAAGCACCCTGGCACCTGCTTAAACACCAACCAGTTTGGGTGGGAGACAACTTAAGATGCTTAAATTTACCTGAAGCCAAAATCTCGCTCAGTGGCTATCTATGTGGATATAGACTTGGATTTGACTGAGAGAATGGCCGGGTACAAGAGTGGTCAGGGCCTGTCTCTTCACATGTGCATGGTTACCTTAATGATTACCCTCAGATTACTCTCACTACCAGCAGCAATGAGCTGGCTCTGGTCCTCCCTGCAGAGTTTGGCTGGTGCCTCTGCCTGTGGACAGGAGATTTGTTCCATCCTTCCCCCTTTCCACCCTGTGTAGGACAGGGAACTTTTCTTGGTGACAGTGTGGGTGAGGAGAATGATGCTGGGGTGGCTCCTTCCTCCTGCTGCTGTGCCTTCCATTTGTAAATTTAAGGTGAAATCTTGATTACTGCACTAGGACTAGACTAGAGGGGTCTCAAGCATCCCACCAAGCCCATGGTCAGCTTGCCTCCAAACGAGGGAGAACGTTCATGTGACTTTCTTCTGTGTCAGGGTTTGATTTGGCTGGTGAAGCAGCTAGGAAGAGGCAAGTGCTGAGCAACAGGGCTTTCCTTTGGAGGCTGCCTAAGCATGTGTTTGTGTGGAGGCAGTGATTACATAAATGAGTGGGAGATGGGTAGCGTTATTTATGTTACAGGCTCATCCTGTATGTGTGAAGTGCTGGATGCAGATACTGGAAACGGGGCGCTGTTTGTGTGCCTGGTCCTGTGCTCTGGAAGCCGAGCTAGCTGGCGAGCAGGATTTGTTGCTAGCTCCCAGTGTAGCTCCACAGTCGTCGATCACAACTCACCACRATGTCTGCGGTTAAAGATACAGAAGAAAAGGTACTGTCGTGTTAGAAGAGTCRATGTTTGATATCCAGATCTCGCTCTGAAATGCATTTCCCACCTCTGTGAGACACTTGGGATTTGAAAATGGCTGCTCCTTAAAATATGCAGGCTGCAAACCTGGACTGCTCATAGATGCATCCATAGTCTGAGCAGGAATACCTGTGCTGTTAATCTTTCCTGTTTTAATACTGTCTTCCCTAGAAACATGTTTACAACCAAATAATCCACACACAAATTACAGGGCTTTGGGTGAGAGTGCTTGTCGAGCAGCATGGCTTGGTCTCAATCATGGGCTGATCTCCAGGCAACAGCCCCTGCCCTGCCTCATCCTGCTGCTCCTCCTGAAGTGGGATTCGGTGCTGCGGAGATGAGGAGGGATAAAAGGTATTAATAAGAGCTGAGGGCAGGCTGCAGAGGCAGCATGCTGCTTGGGAAGAGGGTGCTGGCATGTCTTCACTAATAAATCAGCATCATTATCGCACCAGGGGAGAGAGAGAGAACCCAAAGCAAAGGCATCTGGTGTGAATTATGTCCCGGAGCCTGCCGGAGCTCTCCATCTTCCCGAAGCACTTGCTCCAGCCCTACAGGCTGCCAAGAGCCATTAATCCCATGCACTCCTGCCGGAAAGCTGATACTAGGCCGAGGCAAATATTTCTTGTGTCTGACAGGCTTTTTCTTCTTTTTAATCCTTGCTATAATGAACAAGAGCCCAGAAATGCTCGGCGTGCTTTCTGCAGGCCAYGGACATGTGTGTCAGTGCAAACAGATACAAAAGCAGGGCTTYACTTTGTGCACATTAGGATGAGCCCTTCTGGTTCCAAATCCAAGTGTAGAAATAGAGGGAGGAGTGACAGCTGCTGAGCACCGGCACTGAGCTGCAGCGACGTWTGTGCCTATGGGAACAATTTTTTGCACAATCCTTTTCCTTCAGGAAAACAACTGGCGTGTGTATGGGGAAAGCTAGTSGCAAAAAATTCCTTGAATTTATTAGTCTGTGATTTCTCCCAGATTTGTGAAGGTCGGATGCCCTGAATGCCCTCCTTTAAGAGTAACACTGATGTATGAATGAATCCGATTTCTATTTTTTGCTGGGAGAGGAAACACTAAAGGGGCTTAGACTGAATCTTGCTTGAATAAACCTGCCTGCACTCACCAATAGGTGATGCTGCAACCGTGGCCTGGACACCCGCTGTGTTAGAGGGYGTGTGCCAACATAACGAAACAAGTTAGGATATTTTATAGACAGTTGGTCAGTATTTATGTGGGAATTTCTGGGGGTCATCACGCAGTACAGTAGCAGCTCTTACAGGACCGAGAAGCTGCATTTTCTGGGAAATAAAACATTATGGATATGTCTAATAATGCTCACTCTTGCACTGCTTGCCTCACTGCCAGTCTGGAACCCACCAACCGGGCCCCATCATGAGGCTGCTGCTAAAGGATCRAGTCCCCTCCAGCTGCTCACACGGAGCAAGTCTGATAACCTGGCACAGAGAAGAGGTAAAYTTTGGCTATTTCCTTCCACAGAGACTGATTTAGACTAATCTCTTCCAAATGAGCACACCCAGCAGCTGGGCAGGGGCTGAGGCTCCGGCTTCGGGCTGTTCTCCATGCAGGAGGCATGTTTGGATGCTCTGGAGCGGGATGAAGGAATGACCATCCCAGCACGCTGCTCGGCAGTGCCTCACGCCAGTGCTCTGGAGAGGCCGGCGCTGCGTGCTGGACGCTTACCAAGTGCTGAGCAATCCCCACCAGTGAATCACACACAGACCTCCCTTCCTTGCCATGAGCATTAAGTGTAAGCAACAACATGAGTGACCTGGCGTAAAACTAATGCTGACATAAGGCAGTAAAGCCAGGTTTGAGAGATGCCCCTACCTATCTAATAACCAAGGCTTAACCACTGGCTTTGCAGTTTCCAAAAGGTTTACCTCCGATGCATGAGGGCAAGCAGTGTACCAAGACCTCTCCTTTAAGGAAGTCAAACAAGGAGCAAAGATAAAGAAGGTCATGAAAATCAATGCCTAGATTTAATGGTGGCTCTTAAGTTAAAATGTGAAGTTTGGCTGTGCAACTCAGAGATGGAATCAGTGGTCACAAAGGCTGACAGATAGCAAAGGACGGYTGGGCAGGAGATTTGTATGAATATCTACTGAACTGGATAAATAAGGGAGCATAAGTATTGTCAGAAACAACTCCAGAAGAAGCTATTACACCTTGGGTAACGTGGATAACGATGGGTAACAATCACTTGTTATTTCTGTCCCCCTAGGCCAGCACAGAGGAATGAGGAACCGATTCCAACCAGGTGGTGGTTGTTAACTGCATCCAGCTTTGGTTGTTCCTGTTTTGTTTTCTAACTGCATKTGTGAAAATGGTAAGAGATAATACATCTGCTTTAGATTAATTACCCTGGGAGAAATACAAGAGAAGACAAAAATGAATCCGATTTACAGCTGCCTCCATCTCCAAACAGGAGACCCCTTGCTTCTCCTGTAAGGATGGCTTTATTATTTATACTGTTCTAATAGTGAGAAGGATAATGGATCACTAGGATTCCTTTATTCAGAGCTCCTTCCTCTTCTGCTGGTGGGGTCAATCCAAACAGTTTCTGTTTCCAACATTAAGAACAAGCTGTGGGTCCCAGAGACTCCCTTGCAGCTAGAGATTCAACTATTGCCTGTACTCTCAGGATAAAGGTCCTTCACAAATGTTGTTTTATGTGGCTGTTACATTCTAGAATCTGCTCTCATGAGTTGTTCCTTACCCAGAACCAAGATACAAAAATAGCTCTGCTCTGGCAGCCCGTTGGGTTATGCCTACACRAGCAGCAGCACGGTGGTACGCAGCGGTTGCACTGCAGCCTGCAGCTCTCGCAGCRCAGTAACTGGACAAAACGGTTCTGAAGTCCCAGATGTGGTGCTGGAAGGGGGTTTACATTAGCCAGCACTAAAGGCTGCTCACGATAGGTGCCATTTCGCACCTCAGCCCAGCTCTGCCAGCATGTGCAGAACAGCTGGCTGCCTTTTGAACAGCAAGGTTCTCAACTTCAAAGTGCGCCGCTCTYTGTGGACATGGTTGCACAATGTCTATGCTGTTCCCAGGCTTAAAAAGATGGTTCGTGGATCAGATGGCTTCCTTGCAGTGACCAACATCAGCTGCTGCTTTCCCGAGAAGGGAACACACTAGTGGCACACGTTCACAATCCACTAGTCATCTCCTCGGTAACAAAAGTCTTTGTCACCAGCGGGATGTGTGCGTAGCCCTACAGCATCCCCAAGGGACCCTGGCTTCCACCACATGCTGCTTTCTGCTTGTCCTTGCCCATGGATGCCGTCTGCCTGTCCTGCTTCTGCAGAGCTGAGCCAGGGGGACGCGGCCGGCCCGAGCAAGGTGCTGCAGAGCACCTTTATAGGCCTGTATAATGGTGCTTCTCAAAGGTGTTATCTTTTGCAAGCTCCTGAGAGGGAGCACCCGGCTCTGTTGCACATGAAAGGGGACTGAAAATGGCGGCACTCCCTCCTCAGCGAGGGGCTGCTCTGCTGCACAGAGGTACCAACCCCATGGCACCTCCACTTGGACCCATCCCCTGCTTGGGCTCCCTTTTGCTCTCTCCTAAGGTTCAGCCACACAGGTAGCCCTAGAAAGGACTATAATACCCTCGGTATGTATGTAKGTATACACATGTATGTGCGTGTAGGTATCCACGTCCCCCCGCCCCTCACAGCGCTCCCTTCCCGCCCGGGGCTCAGGCACCCCCTCCGTGCGCATGCGCGCGCCCCCCCCCCCGAGCGGCGCAACGCGCATGCGCGTCGGCCGCCTGCAGAACCCCCGCCGCGCACACGAGGGCGGTAAGGGCGAGGCGGGCTAGCTCTGTGCGGCGCAGTGCGCATGCGCGGCCTGGGCGGCGAGGCCACGTGACAACCCGCCGGAAGTGGTGTGAGGCGGTTTCCGGAGGGAAGGGGGTGCTGCTCGGTGGCAGTGGCGGCCGCTCCGGAGCGGCGGCGCCTTCGCCCGCTCCTCGGTGCGGGGCCGGGGCCGGGGCCTGGTGCAGCCGGGTGGCTGCAGGAGTCCGTGACGGCTCCCGCCTCCTCCCCGGGAGCCGCGGCGCTCCCTCACGGGTCTAGAGGCCTCTCGGCCCTCCCGGGCGCTGAGCTCCGCGGTGTGGCTTTCCAGTGTAAAGAGAGCCATGTATTCCATGTAGTCACTGGCCCTCATGTTGCCCTGTGGTTTTCTCCCCCTTGCACCTAGCGTGGAGCATTGTGGGGGAGATGGCTGATGTTTGTGCTTGCTGGTGCACTATGCAAGCTGGTAAAGGGGGGGTTGTTTCCTTGCACTCAGCGGCTTGGTAGTAGTGTTTCTCCATGCTTGCAAGGCAGGCTGCTTGCTTCAGAAACCTCTGCTGTTGGCAGACACTGGTGTCTAGGCTGACACGTACAGTCGGGGAGTATATACAGACTAGAAGGGGAGTAGGAAGCATAGCAGAAGCCTGGAAAGTACCAGTTTCTGGAACTGTACCACCCACTTTTTCCCTATAAAGTTGACATTACTGGATTTCCTCAGCTGCACTGTCACCCATGTTGTTATCCGGTCGTAAATAATGTTAAAAACTATCTCTGATTTCAGGTGTATCTCTGGCCTGTTTTACCTAATGCTTAATGTACTTTTGTCTCCATTCTGTGGATTTTGCTGCACAGCCCTGTTAGAGGCTGTTTATTGATCTAAAGTTAAATATGCATCTGTGAGCTAGAGCAGAGACCCTTGGCATCCCAGTTTCCATTCAGAGTTCTGCAGGCTGATTAACAATTTGACCATTTGCTCTAGGTAATCCTGTCGGGGTTAAGAAATGCTTCTATAATAGTTCTCGTCTCAAAGATTAAGTGAGGAACGTGGCAGAAAAGAGAAATATGATGGCAGCTGAGGAGCTGAGAAGAGCACGTCTCACTACGGAAAGCATCTGCATAACTTGACAAGCCTAAGCAGTGTCAAGCTTTCAAAATAAAGCTAAAAATAGAAGGGGAAATCTTGGCGTGAAGCTGGAGGATACATCTCAAGACTGTCTACTGTGTAAACATGTCTAATGATTCATTATGGTTGATTTCTTCCCCCACTTGCTGCAGTTTCATTTTAGGTGATTAGAGACTAGGCATAAAACAAAGCTTAAAAGTGGATTACGTAGAGATTACAAAGCAGTTTAGTATGAAAAGTGTTGGAAGAGTTCTCAAGAAAATAAAAGCTTTTCCTTTTTTACTTCTCTCAGCCTGAGCTTTGTCAGCATTTTCCGTAAGCTGTTATGATCTGCTTACACCTGTGCACTGTTAGCAGCCTGGTCATTAAAGCAGAGAAACATAAGCTGGGAAGTCCTGTAGTCCTTCCTGCTTGAATACCGTCCAGGTCAAGAACTTGCACATTAAATTAGTATTTCTGTCTTATTTTACAAGCCCCATCTATTATTAGTCTCTCAAGAATGTATATCCTCATAGAACTACACACATTTAAAAATGTGCATTTCAAAACTGATGTGGAGGAGATCAGTCTAATCCTATCAGACTATCTCAAATCTGTTTAAATTTGTTTTGAATATTTTGCCTTTGCTTGCTCATAGAGTATCTGGTAACTGCCAAATAAAGAAGATGGAACAGCCTATCCATGCAAAACTGTATCCAACAAACCTAAAGATAAGCCAAATCTCTGGTACATCACAGGCCCTTGATTAAAATTGTGCATTTACGTGTCTATTTCCATCTTCAAAATAGATCATTTAATAGGTGTCCAATTCCTTTGTGTACAGCTGTATAGCATGTTGTTAGTGAGAATGCTGTTTTTCTACTTGTGACTGCAAAGCAGGCTCCTTTATTTCTCATTTCAGAATTATGACCTGCTTTGTCATGCTGCTTTGACAGGCGTTGTTAGCAGGGATGCTAGTGCCTTAGCCGTACAGTGGCTGAACACCAATACTTTATAGTCCAGGGCAATCGTGCTGTATGTTCCTTTAATAAGCAATTCATTCTTCTATCAGGCTTCAGGGAAAATAAAGTGTGCAGCATCCCAGAACACGTGCACTTAAATAAGCAATGAATCTAAAAAATTGTTGGAACAGCTGAATTTCAAGTAGCTTCAATTTACATTTCTCTTTCGTATTCCAGGCTCATCTTTCCAAAACTAGCGTTACCAAGGTGTCCAGAATTCCATAAGCAGTGATAAGTCTGATAAGAAATAAGAACTTGCGCTCTGAAAACAGGCTTCACAATCAGCAGTCGTACAAGTTGTCCCGAAGTATCACTGGTCAGTTCTCTGTGCACAATATTCTTTCTAGTTGCATTGTCTGTCATGTTTTAAAATTCCTTTCTCAGTGTACTGAAAGGCTTTTGGTAATACTGCAGTTTACTGAATTTTTCATTGTGGTACGAAAAAAGCTACCTCACTGAGCTAATCTACTTTAGAGTTTTATTATTGACCTAGAGGTTGGATCTCTGAGTGCTACACACAGCACACGCTTATCTCCCTCCCTGTTCTTTTGGCAAAATATATCAATGTCCTTGAGTTGTGTGGGGTTTTTTTGTTTGGTTTTTTTTTTTTTGAGGGGGACAGGGAGGAAGGACTGGCTGTTTCTTTCTGAAATCGCATAAGCACAGGGCCTCAAAAGTAATTAGATGCCTTATTCCCTTTGGAATGAGCCGGTGTTAATACCAACCTGCTTTGAGACAGTATGAACAGGTCAGTAGTTTCGGTGCAAATCAATTTGCTTACAAGAGTTTGTATTAACTTTGCAATAGGGACTGCTAAAAAAAAAAAATCTTTTTAAATCTCTATAATGTGCTTGCAGGAGTTGCTGGGGAGCCCTCCCWGTAGGCTGTGAAGACATCTTTGCATCAGAGACTGAAAGTAGTGAGTGCCAAAGGATCAGAGTGAACAACTGCTTGTCTGGATTTGTTGCTTATCATCCTATTTGTGGTGTTCTGTGAACAGACATTCYTGAGATCAACTGTATCCCCCTTGCTGGAGTACTACTGAGAAGAAAAATGTGTTACTGATGTTTTAAAGCAAGTTCATGGCACTGAGGTAGCATGTGCTGCGAAGACTAAATCCTGTGAAACCTCTTTTTATTATCTTGCTCTTCTCTCCTTGGTGTCATTCTCTTGCAGCTTTAAAATTCCTGTCCTGGGYGTGATCTAACATCCATGTGGATGATGTGGACAGTCCACCAAATCAGTTATACAAGAATTGTAAATAGGAAAGCAAGAAGCTGGCCGAGAAAAGGTTAGTTTTGTGTGAAGCAAAGGCTCCTTCCCCTCGGGCCTGRGGGAATCGCCTTTCTTAGGGCTGTGTATCAGTAAGTTGGCTGGTAGCAACAGGCCACGAGGGAGATTAGGGGAATGGGGTCGGGAGTGAAAATGGGGGAAGGACCCTGCTGCTTTATTTTAGCTTAGGGAGCGCACCGGGCAGCCGCTCTGAGGCCGCACTGCCACCCCGCGCCTCTTGCCGCCATCGCCGCCGCCATCTTGTCGCAGGCGGGCCCGCCCCGCGCCTGCGCACTGCGGCGCGCGCGGCCTGACATGGCGGCGGGCGGGCGCGAGGCGGCGCTGAGGGGCTGTGRGCCCGCGCCGGGGAAGGGGGAAAGTTCGTGTGGGGCCTCGGGGATGGGAGCGCTCTTCGTCACCGCCGGAGGCGGAGAGGCGTCCGAGCCGGCATTCCTGCCTCGGGCAAGCGGCCTGCACCGCTACGAGGAGGAGAAGGGGAAGCAAGAAGAGCCTCTGGGGAGGGTCCGGAGTCAGTACTAACTAGGAATTTGTCAGAGAAACGTCCCGAAAGGCCCTTCAGCGTGGTGCGAGGAGAAAGCCCTATCTGTCCTGCCTCCCTGCTGGAGCATCTTGGTGTTTCTTAAAACGTTGGCTGAGACACCTAGCTTAAGTGAGGAGATTCTCTTCGTAGATGACAAGTCCTGTAAGCTCCAGGTTGATTATTACAACCRTATTATTAATATGGTTGATTATTACAAATTAGCAGATTTTTCCTCCTAGGGTCGCACCCGTTTCGAACAACAGGCAGAGRCTTTTAAACAAATAGGAACCACCTTCCCCCTGGACGGGACGAAAGAAGGGGGCGGGGGGGCGGAGAGAGAAAAACTGAACTTCCCATACCGGGAGTCGAACCCGGGCCGCCTGGGTGAAAACCAGGAATCCTAACCGCTAGACCATATGGGAGGCGCTGAGAGGTACTTCCTCCGCGCGCCTGATATCGCCTGTCTGCGGCCGCCGTGCCACGCGGAACACTTTCGTGACGGCCGTGGCCCAGCTCCCCCCACGCCCTCAAGGTCCCCAGGGTCGCTGCCGCGGGACATCATGCGGTCTCCGCCTCTCCGGGCGGCGCTCGGGACCGCCTTTCCCCCGCCGCCTCCCTAAACACCCGGCGAGGGGCAGTTTGCCCGCACTGAAGATGGCGGCCAGCGCTTCACCAGCACCTCCTCCCTCCCCCTTCCCCCTCGCGGAGCCGCCCGCCCCGTCCCCTCGCGTCACGTGACGGCGGCGAGGGCGAGGGCGGGGTGAGCGCTCACGTGACCGGCGGCTGCCGCCCGAGCGCTGGGTCTCGTGAGCGCCGCTGCGGGGAGGGGGGCGGGCCGGGCCGGGCCGGGGGGTCCCGGGGCCGCGGCGGCCGCGCACGAGGCCGAGCCCGSAGCGAGCGGACACCGGCTGCCGCCCGCGGGCAGCGCCGCGCCGGCCCCGAGGCGCCTCTCGCCGCCGGAGGTAGCGGTGGGGGGCGGCGTGTGCCCGTTGGTCACGGGTGGGCCGCGGCGGGGAGGGTCCCGCGAGGCCTCCCCGAGCCCCGCGGAGGCCCTAACCAGGCGCTCTTGTCCCCGCAGGTGGGTGATGCCGAGCACAGCCATGAAGAAGAAGGTAAGGGCCGAGGCGGGGGCTCTTTCCCGGCCCCTTCCCCCGCGTCGTCCCGCATTTGTGCCCGCGTCTCGGCGCGTCCCTCYCTGTGAGGTCCCTCCCCGGGCCCTCGTGCAGTTGATAGGGACMTTTCTTCACTTAGAAGGCTGGAACTCAAAGGCGAGCTGGGGTTTATCGCTAAGGAGAGCGCGCGGGCACAGCAGGCCCGTGTCCGTGGCTGCCACGGGAATACACCTGGTGCACGGTGCCCGAACGTGCCCGAGCCTCCGCGTGCCTCGCGACGAGCCCGCAGCGGCGCCTTTGGCCTGTGCCCAGGCCCTGCACTCGCMCGGGAAGCTCTCGAGGGCTCCCGGGAGGCTGGAGCGGGGCGCTCGGTGCAGAAGCAGAGCCCTTAATCCCGCCCGGGGCTGGGCGTGTTGCAGCCGGCGTGTTCGGAGTTGTCCAGGCGGCTCTGCAATGAGGACGTGACTGTGGCTGCCCCGTGCCCGGGCTGCCGTTCCTCCCTGGCCCCCGCTGCTGCTTCCTGACCTCGGTGAACGTCCAACACACCCTAAACTTTAGGGATRAGATTGGCTTTAGACTGGCTTGTGCTCCTGGAGCCATATTGAGTTTCTGCAGGTGTGTGAAATTAGAGGAGATGCTGATTTGGGCGAAGGGCTGCTCTGTGTGCAGGAAAGGGGGATAAAAGCAAGGCAGCATTCAGAGAAAAGGTGGTAGGTGTTACCTGCTTCTTGAAGACAAGAGTCCTTGTTGGAAATCTTCCAGTGCCTGCTCTTCCTGGCACTTCTGAACCGACAGTGGGAGACTCCATCACTTGGGCCTTAACTATGTGGTCAGCTTGGCTCAGAAGAGGATTTACCAATGTGAAACGTTGCGGTCGCTCCTGGAGAGGTGACTCCTGTGAGCAGCAGGGGCTGGTCCTGCCTGTCCCATCCAGCTCCCGGGCTGCGGTGCTGGCTGTTGCGCGAGCCCGGAGCGCATCGGGAGCCGAGCGAGCACTGCGGCCACCACGAGTGTCATGCTGGGTGGGCGCGCTCGGCCCGGCCGCGCTCTTGTTAGGCTGCTCTTCACGATGGGTTTGCAGAGCTGTTGCCAAAGACYGAGTTTGACTTTGTAGCTGGAACTTGTTTAACAGCTGCTATKGGGAACAGGTCCGCGTTGGCTGTCAAACACTTTGTAAGTCACCACGTAGAGGCTTTCCATGTGTGTGATTGGTGGTCCCCCCTCTTCCCTGGTTTTTCTGCTTCCTCCTTAACTATAAAGTTGTGGCCTTCGGTGYGATGGTCTGCCAGTAGCATACTGGGATCAAGTCTGTGTCCCCTACAGAATAAAGAGGCTGGTAGGCTGGAGCTGGGTTGCCACATCTGCTTTTAATTTCTTCCTACTCCTTTGACGCTCACGAAACTCAAAGTGGGGCTTGTATTTCACTTCTGCCAGGGAAGAGAAACCAAGCTGTGTTGTAAGAAGGAAAAGAGCAAGCTTAGAAGAGAAGCAGCGGGGGGAGGACAGCAGGGCAGAAGGTGCTGAATGGGCAAGCAGTTGTTTTCAGTCTGGATCTAAGGACTCAAGATAAAACCKCTCTGTTTTGCTCAAGCCCTCTGCTCTTGCCAGAAACTCACCACGTTTTCACCTTGGTGCCCCTGCCTTCAGAAAACACCCAGCAATGAGGGAAAGGAGAGACCAAGGGTGGTCCTGGGAGCAAGCCGGGCTTGTCACCAGCGCTGGGGTCTAGCAGAGAGCCCTGGGGCAGCCTGTGCTGGGGGAAAGGGRCTGTGGCTGCTGGTGCCTGTGGGCAGGCTGAGCTTTCCTTGGGCTGTTGTCAGTCCTAGAACCAGCACATAGTGTCTGGCAGGGAGAGATTCCTGAAAGAGGAGGAAAGAGGGGGCATCTTTTCAGGATGCCAAAGAGATTAATAAGTTTTTAGCCTTTCACCTGTGATTCAGTGACCACACTTAGCAAGCAGCAAACAACATCCACCTTCCCATCTCCTAGTTTTCCAGGTGCAGCACTCTGCTGCTGGCTTCTGAGGCATTCACATCCCATCTTTCAGTTGTTCCATCAGTAACATCCTGAGCCCAAGGGAGGCCTGGAGAACCTGGTGTTCTATGGTAGCCAATTGTTTCTTCCTCTTTTTTCCAGGTGCTGCTGATGGGTAAAAGTGGGTCTGGGAAGACCAGCATGAGGTCCATCATCTTTGCAAACTACATTGCCAGGGACACGCGGCGCCTGGGTGCCACAAGTAAGATTTCTGTCACTTGAATTGGAAAGTGTTAGGGCTTAAACTCTGGTCATTAGCAGGGAGAGACGACTTAAAGATCAGGAAGCAGCCTTTGCTGCTACCCTTGTTGTAGGAGAAGCGGACGGGGTCTTCTCGCAGTCATTCTCATTAGAGAAGCCTTCCCACTGGTGACTTGCTGCTCACCAACGCATTTAGGGGGACACAGTGGCCTTGTCGTGAACACCCATGGGCTGGCAGGATGATGCTCTAGGCCCTGTTGGTGACGGAGGGCTTTTGTGTTTCTTCCCAAAGTGAAAAAAAAAGATGTGGAGGCGGGGGGAAGGTGAAAAAAGTGTATTGAATCCATGGGGATTCTAATGGTGGGCATGGGGAAACCCCTGTGAGGACTTAATGTCACGGATTGATCTGTCCTTGGTGATATTTCCTCTTTGTCATGTATTAGGCCTTTCAGAAAAAAAAAATGACTATTTAAGGCTTAAAGCCTTGCAGAATGTGCTGGTACTGGTATCGTTCTTAAAATATCCCATACATTGGGGAGTGTGTTGTTAAAGGGGACACACCTACTGTGTTTCTCAGGAGAACAGTTAAGCAGTGGGAAGACTTGAGCTGGCATCTGTACTTACCCGTAGCCTGCTCAGCTTCAGGTTTATATGCAGCAATGCTGTTTAGATGGAATTTTATCCATTGTCAGTTCTGTTGTGAAGAATGACATTTCTGGCTGCCTGAGGAGGCAGCTGTCTGCTCTGGCTGTACCTGGTGAGTGGCACATGTAGTAAACTCCTGTTGTCTCTTTGCAGTTGATGTGGAACACTCCCATGTTAGATTTCTAGGAAACCTGGTGTTAAACCTGTGGGACTGTGGAGGGTAGGTACTGTCCATGCTTTCGCTTTTGAAACCTTTGGGGCTAGATCTGGTGGCTGAGGAGGAGGTGTAGGAGAGCAGGGAGCCTCCCGACTTTATGGGGCTAGTACATTTTTTTGTGAACACACTGTATGTGATGCACTGTAAAACTGGTGAGGCAGCTCTGGAGAAGCTGGATGCCACATCTTAGACTCCTGTGTGGATGTGGGTGGGAGAGATTGGCCTGATTATAGCTGCCTTTTGAGCTAGGTGCTGCTCCTTTGATGTGGAAAGACAGACCCACCCTGAGGAGTGATGTTAGAGGCTGGTGATCCCGTGGTTCCTCGCAAGCAGCTTTCCAGGGAACGGACTGTCCYGCTGGCGGAGCCTCAGCAGAGCTCTTGGACTTGCTAAACTGCCTCAGATACAAAGACCACACACTTGCCCAAGCCACACTCAGTAAAAGTTAAAATAGGTGTAGGTCCTGTAAGAGCAAGATAAAATTTGTCCTAAATCATTATTGTATCTGCTGCTGCTGTGGCTTTTCCATATGTAATTCCCTAAAAGCCAGTGAGGGTGGGGAAGCTCCGTGGCTCCATCTACACAGGCTGTTGCCCAGGCTAGCCCGGAGCGCCCGCTTTGATGCCTAAAAGCTGCTTGTGAGAGACAGAGAAGCAGAGATCCCCCTTCATCTTCAGGAGCATCTATTTTTGAATGCCTAGGCATTCAGTTTAGCCATCCRTGGAGCTCTTTTTGTAGTCTTTTGTGATGGAGACTTCAGCTAAGAATGTAAAGCCTCTCTCTGCCTTTCCAGCGTGGGGAATTTTCCACAGAACGCTCTTTGGCTGTGCTAAGCAAGGCCTGGCTGTTCTCATGGAAGTCTCTTTGCTTTGCTGCTCTGGCCCCTCTCAGGCAGGACACCTTCATGGAGAACTACTTCACCAGCCAGCGAGACAACATCTTCCGCAACGTGGAAGTGCTCATCTACGTGTTCGACGTGGAGAGCCGCGAGCTGGAGAAGGACATGCACTACTACCAGTCGTGCTTGGAGGCCATCCTGCAGAACTCCCCCGATGCCAAGATCTTCTGCCTCGTGCACAAGATGGACTTGGTGCAGGAGGATCAGCGGGATTTGGTGAGAAGCTGAGAGTTGCCATAGAAATTCTGTCAAAGAAATAGAGCGTTTTGTGATTGTGCTGAAGCGCGGCTGTTTCGTACCTCAAGCACAGCCCCAGCAGCACCCTTTATAGAGCAGTTTCTCATATGTTAAGAAATTCTCAAAGCCTGAGGTTTTTTTTTTTTTTTGCTTCTGCTTTTTGTAAACTTCATGTCACTGCTTATCTGTGTATAATGTAGTAGGGAAGAGAACTTACGTTTAGGAACTAGTCTAAGCCTTATTTTTGATAGCATTAGTTCTAACATTTTGGCCAGACCTCGGCTGCAGAGGGCAGGAAAAGCAGGCTGCATTTCTTGCAATTCTACAAACAAACTGATGTATGGACTCTTGAGTGTCTTCAAGGACTTTGACAATGAGAATCAACTTCTTCTTAASTGATGCTTTCAGTCTAGATCTTCTTATAAAGTGTGACAAAAGATTGCCACTTTCCATGTTTATTGGAAAGTGCCTTGCATTGTTTGACTCCTGGTTTCTGTTGCAATGCATTTTGTTTGGCCTTGCCCAGAGATCACCTCTTAATTTAACACTTCCCTGCCCTAAGGGCTCAGTGTGAATCCTGGAAAGTTCCTGGGAATCAACCTTCCAGSAGCATTTGGTGTGCAGAGCCTTTGAAAGGCTTGAAGGGAGACTTGGATGAAGGGAGCCTGGTGGATGCTGAATTTCTACCAAACTCATTTTTCAGCTCTGACAAGCAACCAACTCCTGATACCAAAGGGGAAATTAATTCTGTGGCTTAGACACCTCTGTTTGACAAGTGCATCTCTGACTGATTGGACTCCCTGTGCAGACAKGCTCATTCCATGGCAGTTTGGCTCAGATCACGTGTGATCACTCTGAGTAAGGTGATCCCCACTTTCTCTTTTGGTTCTGCCCTCCAGCTCAGCAGGAAAAAAAACAGATCAAAGAACTTCCTTGTAGGGCAAATTGGAGAAACTTTTACTTTTTTTTGTATCTCTTCCCTCTAAGCTGAGGAGTTTCAGTCTCCTTGAGGCTCCAGATTAAAACCTTGCACTGTCCTGTGCACTCACTTGTGTAGATTCCAGTGAGGCTCTGCAATGGGGGTAGACAGAAGAGCTGCCTGGCTCTGCATATTCCTTCAGCACATACCACTGCAGACCCATCAGGATCTGCTTCRTGGTGTCTGCTACTTAGAACATCCAGCAAACACCCTTGGATTGGGCTAAACAATTGTCCCCACAAATCCTGCTGAACATTTTGGCATCTGAGGCCTCAGATTGTGACCTATGCAGCATATCAGACATAACAGAATTATGTTCTCTCATGCCCCTAAAGACACTCAGCTGTGATCAAAACTGGGGTCACATCTTCAGCAGAGGGGACGTTGATGTCTCCTTTACCAGTTCTGGAGGGGCATGTGCTGTCTTCCCTTTTTYGCTTGAGACTTGTGACTCCCAAGGGCAGAGTTTGCTCCGAGAGGGCTGTATCAAAGTACGTGCCTTGCAACACCGTTATTATGCAATCAGATCCTACAGTGATGGACTTCTCTAGTGCTTTTCTCCTCACTTGTTCTCATTGACAAGTTTTTTTTTTTTTTTTTTTTTTTTTCCTGTGAACAGGGACTTCAGATTCCCCATGTTGGGATTATTAAATATACATAATTGTCACAGTTCAGGTCCTCTGTGGAAACTCCTCCTTCCTGTCTCCGTTCCTGCTCGTGACACCCAAATTCCTGTCAGCACTATTGCAAGACAAGCCGTGGTTTGCTTGTCCCTGCTGCCTGGAGGGGTGGAGTTCTGGCACTCTGTCCTAGCTCGTGGTTGCTGCTGCTGCCTCTTTTCCTGTATGTGCCCTAGCACTTTATTTAATTCTGAAATGCACAGTTCCTGCTGCAAACATGATACAGAAATGTACCAAAAGCATAAATATTTATAGTCAGATGGTATTTTCTTTTCTTCTACCAGATTTTTAAAGAGCGGGAAGAAGACCTAAGGCGCCTTTCTCGCCCCTTGGAATGTGCTTGTTTTAGAACTTCCATCTGGGATGAAACACTTTACAAGGTCTGTACAGTGTCCGTCCTCTCCCTAACGGCCCCCCTCACTTGAAAACCAGGGCATGAGCCAGGGGTGTGGTTAGCTGCTACAGGCCTATTAGTGACTGACCCTTTCTAGCCCTGCTAGACTTGTATCCCCAAATCCTGATTTCAGTAAAAGAAAGAAAATCTGTCACCATGTTAGTGTCGTGGTTAATGGTGTCACTGGTTAGTGCAGTCTAGACACTGCCTAGCCACTTCAGAAGGAGCTTCTGCATCCTTTAGTCATGTCTAGCCAGCACGGAGTTGCTTCCTGTTTTTCTCTACAAGTTTGTTAAAGTCTGTAAGCATTTAACATCCTGGGGATTTGCTTCTTGTCAAGATTTTTTTCTTACTTTCTGTCACTTGTGACTGCTGTGTCAGATCCTTCTGGTGCAGGAGTGGAGATTGCCACCTGGGCTCCACTGAGGGAAAGTGATCAAATTGCCAATTAGTGCTAATAAGCAGCAGCAGCATAATAGTTAAGTTGCTGTCTGAAGGTGGTGACCATCTGGCTCTTTCTGCCGATTTCAGAGAGTCTTCAGATGATGGTGTTCAGCATCTTGAATAATCCAGCCAAAAGCGTAGCAAATTCCCCTGCCTTCCATATATGATGAGCTTCAATGAAGCTGGTACCTAGAATTTAGGCTGGGCATTGCTCTGCCTGAAGCATGTACCCTATTCCCTCTAGGTGACTAGTGACCCCTAAAAGCAGTGGCAAAGCCAGTCTTCTTACAGGAACCCCTGAAGCTGCCCAGTGATGCTGGTTACTTTATTTGGGTTTCTTGTATGGAGGCAGCCTTATGCGATTCCAGGTGCCACTGTCAGAGCTCTTTAGAGCTTGTGCCATTGGGTTGGGTCTAATTCTGCATTTTGCAGGTGAGATGGTAGGATTCTTTCATTAAAAACATTAAATACTTGGCAAACGTGAGAAAAAAATGCTCACTGTGACTCCTGGAGTGAAGCACACAGTAGAACTTTGCTGCCCTGGTTCGGAAGGTAGGCAGTGAGATGAAGTCACTGCAGGTGGAGAACCTGAGTGTGAGTGAGGACAGATGCCTGTTACAGCACATCCAGTTCCTCCCGAGCTGGTAGTTCCTGACTAAGTAGATTAGCGCTTTCTAATTGGATCTGTTACGAGCTGTCAGGTATCTCTCTGCTCAGTGACCTTCTTCAAGAGGGAGACACTTGAGTGGGTTTACCTGGGAGCAGTGAATAGAAGCATTGCCAGCTCAATCTGAGAATGATTTTAAGTGTGTCTTGCAATGTTTTAGTTCCTGTGTGACTGATGTGGAGAAAAGCTTGACCTAGTTAAGAGTTTGTGCAGGAAAACAGGCCTGGGATGCCACTGAAAGTCTCTACCATAGCAGAGCAATCTGATGTGGAAGAAGCTTCTCAGTCCTGCCTAGGCTAAAAAAGAAACCAGCAGCTGTGAGTAGGCAGCTCTTGAGTACTTAGCATAGCAAGAGGATGAGGCAAAGGTGCTAATACAGCCTTGATGTTGTGTCTTTCTTGATTGACAGGCCTGGTCCAGTATAGTCTATCAGCTGATCCCCAATGTCCAGCAGCTGGAAATGAACCTGAGGAACTTTGCTCAGATCATCGAGGCAGACGAAGTGCTTCTGTTTGAGAGAGCCACTTTCCTGGTGAATACAGCTGTTCTGCCCTTCGTGTCCTTCTGCCCAGCCTAGGATGGAGTTCCCTGGATGGAAAGTGCTGTTTTGGCCGTAGCCCAAAGAGAGGTGCCAGCACCACATGGCAGAACATCTTGATCCAGGCCTTGTGATACTGAAAGTAGTTGATGTGACTTTCCTAAAATGTCCACTTGCAGCGGTTGAGCTAAGGGCTCTAGCAGGGTTTCATATCTCCATTCTCATGGTGGCCAATGGACTTTTCTGGGCATTCCTTTCTGTACTTGGCAAGAACCACTTTTAGCTCAGAAAAAAAAAATTCTTTTCRGTTCCTCATGGAGTGCCATTTTAACTAGTCTTGATTCCCCTTTTTTTGTCAAGGGGAAAACAAACCTGGAGTATGGACAGAGGACTGTGAGCTGCTGGACTGCTGTRGCTTCCAAAGTTACTAGCTTTGTGTGGTAGCTGTGCCTCTAATCCTTGTGTCTGCAAAGGAAAATATATTAAAACCACTGTGGCTCATCTGTCCCTACTCTTAGTTTCCAGATTGGTTTCTGCAGGCATCCTGCCCCAACTTTTGTTGAAATGAGGAAAAGGTTTTGAATTTTTTGGGGTCTTTCTCCTAAACAAATACCTAACACTGAAACGGAGTATATAAGGAAAGGAGACATTACTTTTCTCACTATTTAAGATATCAAAAGTAGGCWCCCATCATTTCTAGCAAGCTCTACTTTTTGGCCTTTTGTATGTGATGCATGCCACCAAAATGGAAGTATTAATAATCATAATTGTATTTATCACTGGGAAGGTATAATATTTTCAACAGAAAAATCTGTACTTATTTTCAACTTAGTGGTGATTTTTAGAAGATTTTTCTCTTATGTAATATATACATATATTTAAACTTCCCTAAGAACTCCTTTTTCCYGAAGTGAAAAGTCTTATTCTGCATCTATATTCAAATTGCAGTAACAGAAAAAGCTATCTGGGGAGTTAAGAAATGAACTTGCATACAGAGAAGGCTTTGGAATATAATCCTTGAATCTGGCTCATCTTGTGCTTTTGTACTTCTATGAATAACTGGGCAGATTTAAAACTAGAGAATAGATTTTTTTTTTTTTTTTTAAGATGCATGAGAGAGTCTTAGTTACTATCAGCCTGTTAAAAGTAATTCCATAGGTAGAAAACTAATATTTKAATATTTGTATACAAGGGTCTATGACACTTCTGGTAACGGATGTTTTCATGATACTTTTTTGGGGGGGAAGGTGGTCTGGGGGGTCCAAGATGATGCAATTACTTGATGAGCAATTCTTCTTGTACAGTAAATACAGTTCTTGGCCCACTGGCAAATTTGGCTGAAGAGTGAAGGTCTGTAGGGTACCAGCCTCATGAAAATGGTCAGGGAGAAGGGAGAGATAGGTATGGATCACTTTTTCTCTTTTTTCCAAACATCCCTGTTAATAATTTTTGATCCTTTGGATTTTTTACAGTGTTGCTGCCAGATCCCTCTGTCAGCTGACAAGGAGGGGAGCCGACGTCTGTGCAGACAACTTAGCACAGTCTTGGTGTGACTCAGTTAAGTGGTGGAAGGAGCTGCCTGGGAAACCAGCCTTCCCTGGCTCTGCTGCTCGTAATCAGGAGGCTGAGCAGCTCGCTCCGGTTTCCGAGAGCATCCAGGTTTGCCTGGGCATCCTTCGTGCTGCACAATGACAAATTTCTCAGGTTTCAGTCCTTGGGAATCTGCAGCATGATAGACTTACCAAGAAAAGTCTATTTTAGCAGTTGTCAGGTATCTCTTTTCCCTCACCTGAGGTGATTCTTTAAACTATCCCCTTTCATTGTGCTTTTATTGCTCTTGGAATCAAGGCTTGAATGGCTGGTAAGTTGAAAYAGACAGTCCTCAAATTGGATATAATGCCTCTTATGTTCCTCACATATTTACATGTGTTTGTGCTTGTGAAAGGCTTTGCAGGTACTATATTATTGAATATCATTTTACTGTGGAATGATCGTGAATATTGTTTTAAATAGTTTCCAAGATTCAGTCAGCARAAGGCAAAGGGAATTCCTGTGCCGGTCACAACCCATTTCCCATAGTTGCTATCGAGCCTGAGAAGCCAGTGCTGAAACGAATTGCTAAAGCTGTTGTCTCTTGTTCTGTTTTCCAGGTCATTTCTCACTATCAGTGCAAAGAACAGCGGGATATCCACAGATTTGAGAAAATCAGCAACATTATTAAACAATTCAAATTGAGTTGCAGGTGAGCTGGTTTGGTCACTAGTTGAGTAAGATACCTGAGCTGATACCAGGTGTGTTCTTCTTTCCTTKGGCAAGCCTTCTTGCTTTAGAAGGAATAAAAGTCGCCTGGCTTCTCAGCAAGCTAAGGAGATGTCTGAGTTRAAGTGCTGTCTGGAAAGCACTGTGTTTAAACATGAGCATCGTGCATCTTTCATAACTTCCTCCTTTGCTGCTCGGTGAAAGAGGTTTGTTTTGAAGCAGCTGTTTCTCTCCAGGCCTTGCCCTCCTGGGCAAGGTAGGGAAGTTCTGGGAATGAACAGATACCTTGCTCACAGTTAAATGTTCTGTAAATTCAGAKTAAGAGTTTTTACTTTAGACCTTGTTGGTCTGGGAGGAAGAAGCTTGCAGAAGTTCATTGCTACTATTTTCAAAAGAAAATAGAAAGTTCAGTCTTCGGGTTCAACAGCCTGTCAGTTGTCCCTGGAAGTGTTCAGAGGCTGAGTGGGGTGGAGAAGTGGCTCCATGGCTTACAAGCTGCCTCCAGGGTTTTCTGCTTTATACTTCCTTCTATCAGCTATCCACAGAGTGTAAAACTGTCCGTCCAAATAACTGGTGGGCTGTTGCGTCCCCCCTGGAAAAGGGACGAGGCTGCYTGGACGTAGGAGGCTCCAACAGGCCCTGAGGTTGTGTCTTGAGTAATGACCTTAGTCATTCAGAAGTCAGATCACTTTATATTGTTCTGATTGAATCAATCAAGATTCAAGCCTAAAGCTAAAGTGTTAGTCTTAAATCTCAATTGGTGGTGGTCTCCACCTGGCAAGCATTACCTCTTCATTAACAACACATTAAGTTTCATTAATGATGAAATGGCTGCAGAGGGGAAGCAAGATTATGGAAGCAGTTCGTTCATACTTTTTTCTTTTTTCTTTCCTTCTTCCCCTGCCAATCCTCAGTAAGCTGGCTGCTTCCTTCCAGAGCATGGAGGTCAGGAACTCTAACTTTGCTGCTTTCATTGACATCTTTACGTCGAATACATACGTGATGGTGGTTATGTCAGACCCTTCAATACGTAAGTTGAAGCAAGGAGAAGCCTCTGGCTTGTTTTTGTTCACAGGAATGAAAGGCTGGATGAGTCTAGTTTAAAACGTGTCTCTGTTGAAAATGATGAACACCAGACACAAACAATTTTTAAAAATAAATAAATAAAAAGGTGGAATTCAAAGATATAAATGGATCCATTGTCCTGCCAGGTTGCTGTGAGCTAGGGGTGAGAAGATGTTAGAAAGAGACTTAGCTTTCAAAGAGAAGAGCTGTGTGCCTTTGACAACTGAGCTGTCTGCTGCTGCTGCCTGCTGGAGGGTTGCACCCGTGGTGGAGAACTGCTGAAGTGACCTGATTTGAATCAGAACCCAGACCTCTTAGTGTTAGATATCGCACAGCTAGAGAACAGCAGGGTCAACGTAGGAGAGCTTGCAGATGTGGACACTGGTACTCTCGGAGCAGCATGCCTCTTGGGCAGGAGAGCCTGCTTCCTACTATGTTATTTTACTAGGTCTAAGTCAAACTTAGTGCTAATCGGTGAAAATAAAAGCTGTAGAACAGTTGTGTGTCTGTGAACGGAGTCACGTTTCCTGCTGTAGTTGTCATGCAGAGGTTAGAGTGGAAACGTGAACCCAAGCTCCCTGAGGCCTTTTGGTTCAGTCCTGCTGATAGGATACAAAATAACTGATCTTAAGCAGCACTTAAATCAGATAACTTTGTTACCTCTSTCAACATTTCTTTTTTATCCCCCCACTTCCCTTGCCCTTCTCCATCCCAGCCTCTGCAGCAACACTGATCAACATCCGCAACGCCAGAAAACACTTTGAGAAGCTGGAGAGAGTGGATGGACCAAAGCACAGTCTGCTCATGCGCTGAACATTGGCCAAGGCACATGCTCTCCGGGGGGAGAAAAACGGAATTGGAACTACTTTTTCTTTTTTAGGAGAATCTAACAATGTGGATGTCTTTGTGGGCTTTGAAATGAGTGTGCCGCTTACCACCGCAATCTTTATTTTTTCTCCTTTTAACGTTGGACACTAGTCGCTCCGATGATGTCTGGATACACTGCAGACCTTCAGAAGAGACTACCTGGCATACGTGGGGTTGGGAAGAAGCAAGGACAGGTGACGTGCACATGGTCTCATACTCCTGGTTGTCATAGTAGCACATGGCAGAGCCTTTTTGGATGTTCTGCTCCCAGGTGATCATACAAATCACAGGGATGGAATATTTACTATTTTATCGGTAGGTTGCTAGAATACATTTATAAATTTCTCCTTGTCTTCAGTCATGAAAATAAATTTTTGCTACCAGGGATTTTGGATCTTAGCGCTTTGGAAAGTGGGCTTTCTTTCTTCTGAAAATCAGGATCTTTCTGAAGTCTGGCGAGCAGATGTTTAATGGCTGCTTTTCTTACACGCTACTTGTTTGGGAGGGGATTGACTGAAGGTCATGCCAGATTTTCATTTGAGAGCTCTTCATGTTGAGTCAAAATTCACATAAGAGGCAAAGCAGTCGGGGCAACGTTGGTCTCTCTCCACTTGTCAAGGTACTGAAAAGCTTGGAGTAAATGGAAGGAGCCAAAGGCTGCTTTTTCCAAGCAGTGGGATAGTCCGGGTGCCCCCGGTCTCCGTCYTGGCAAGCCAGGATGTGCTGACGTGGGCAGGTAGGAATTGTAGAACGTGGTGGGTTTGGGCTGTGTGTGCATGAGCTACATTAGCTATGTTTGCAAAGAGCCGGTTGGACAGTGTTGGACAGCAATCTGACTTGACATTACCGTCTATTTTTAGTGATTTTTTTTTTCTGTGTGTATGCATTTCTATTAAACATAGGAACAACAAAAGCGCTATGAGTTAGGGGAATCTCTCTGACTTGGTGGATGGGAGTTGATGCTTGTCAAAGCATCCTTTTTCCTTTTTTTTTTCCTCCTCTTGTTCCATCAAATTCTACGTATACAAAAAAAAAAAAAAAAAAACCCACCAAAAAAGTATGTGTGGTAAATCTGAACCTGAGCCTGGCTTTCCACTCTGCATTCTCCAAATCGAGCCTCTCCCTGTATTTGTGCATACACACGTATCGGGGGTAGGAAAAGAGTCTGAAAGGGTTAATCTGTTTTTTGAAACCTGAAGGCTAAAGTGTCTGCTGGAGAGCTCAGCTGGGTTTTGCACAAGATCTTTCTTGGATTCTGAATCTTTACAATATTAAACACCCATGTCTTGCACCACCTACTCAGCAGATGTATTTGTAATATGTAAGGCTAGGTGTTTTTTTCAATGAGAATGAAGTCGGCGGCCCTGGGGGAGTGCGWCTGTTGCCAGGCTTCCTATGAGAAATTCAAACGTCTGAGTTTCAGGAGAGCTGGTGAATGGCCGGGAGCTGCTGAAGCCTTCGTGCTGGGAGGTGTGGAGGACGGTGCCCGTTCGGGAACGGGAAGAGTGAATCTCACCCACCCACGGCAGGGTCAGCTTTGGTGTCCGGCTGGAACGAGTCAAGATGCAACCGACTGTTTCCTCTCGAGGGTGCTCCCGCTGCCTCGGCGAGGGCAGGCTCTGCTCGCCCTCCAGGCGAGAGAAACGTTAGGGTTTTGTGGGATTTTGGATTGTGTTTTTTTTGGGCAAACCCTGACCTCCGTGCTGCTCAGAGAAGCAGGAGGATGAATGGTTCTCCTGCAGATCCACGTGTTATCCGAGCCTCTGGAATTTCAGCTTCGTGGGTGCTTGTGGTCACCGGAGGCTGCGGTTCCAGCGTGGGGTTCGGGAGCTGCTGCAGAGCCCGTGGTTGCAGGTAGACAGCTGTAGATGGAGGAAGGATGGAGGGGAGTGGGAAATGGGGGTGGATATTCCCATGGTTACAGYAGCTAGCGGGATTGCTCTGGATGTCGGGAGCTGCCGTTCACTCCTTGGAGAATCGGTTCTTTAGCACGTGAAGTGAAATAGCTTTAAGAAAGAGAATAAAAATAAAATAAAATGAAAAACAAGCAGGGGAAGCAGGCAACAAACTGCCAAGGAGGAATGATCTGATAGTTGATAAACAGGAACAAAACCCAGCTTCTCCAGGCCTGGAGAAGGGAGATGGGAGCTGCAGGATTGCTGCAAATTTACATTCCTAAAGGCTCTATGTTTAGAGGGTTCTTCTGGACAAGATTTTTTTTTTTTTTTTTTTCAAATTTACATTCCTAAAGGCTCTATGTTTAGAGGGTTCTTCTGGACAAGATTTTTTTTTTTTTTTTTTTCTGTCTGATTGAGATCCAACTTATGCCAGTGAAAATAAGCCAATAGTTTTATTCCGAGATCACTCACTTTTTGACAGAGCTGTGTTGTTTGTGTCTCCCCGAAGCAGACTTTGAGGATGTTATTTTATTTATTTTTTAGAGCTTGGGGGCTTGCTGCCAGCAGAGGTCAGTGCAGCTGTGCTGTTCAGGACGCTTCCCTGGGAACAGCAACCAGGCTCTCCGGGCCTTTGGAAGTAGGGAGGCTTTGTGGATCAAGGTCTCRGGAAGATGCGTTCCCAGGCTAACCAGGCCACGATGAGGCTTGCTCAGCTTGTGCAGCTCCAAATAATATTGTGTTAGAAACAGGAGAAGAAAAATCCTCCCCAAACCTGATGCTGTGGCTCCRGGTAAAAGCGCACGCACCTCTACCCCACTCCTAGGGCTGCAGGATCTCCATGAGATCTTGGAGGTCTGTCGCTTCTCTTTAGGACTTCACACCGCTGACTGTAGAAACAAGTCACCCTAAGTAAGAGCTGGACTGGTCACATCCCAAAGCCTGTGTCCATCTTTGCATACCAGCCATGTGGATGCTCTAAGTTCTCCATATCCTCTTCTGGTGAGCAAGTTGATGAGGGCTGCTGCACRGCTTAGGTCTGTGGCTCTTTGCTCATCACTTCTGTTTTCCTTTTCTGTTTCCTGCTACCTGAATTGGACTAAGCATGGATGAAAAAACACTTTGGGTGTCTTTGTTTGGATCTGTTTGCTGTGACTTGATGGGACAGTGCTCCAACGGAGCCGACGGTGTCCAGGGAACCGAGTAAAGTCCTCCTGCTGCTTCCTCACTTCTCCGGGGCAGAAACGGAGCGAGCGGCTGGAGCGCGACTGCTGTTTGCCGAACACCAGCTTGGCCRACTGCAGTGGGTTTTTCCCTGTCCGGGAGGGCGTTTCCATTTATAACCCCTCTGTTTTTTTTTGTTTCTTATCTCCGCTGATACCAGGATACCAAGTGACGCCCTTTGCCGGGGAGCCCAGCTCGGAGGCAATGGCCACCAGCCTGTGTCCCCACGAGGCTGCCCCGGGAATGCCGGGTGGGAGCTGGCGCGGAGCCCTGCGGAGCTCYGCTCCCGAGGTGCTGCACGCGCCATCCACGGCAAAGCACCACCTTCATTCCATGGTTAACGCGCTGAGGCTCCGTGCTGTGGAGAGGAGCGTGTGGAGAGCGTGTCTTGTTTGCAGAGCACGAGCTCTGCCTCGTGAGGCCGGGGCTGTCCTGACCCTTCCTGGCTGCGGCGGCACCGTGCGCCCCTCGCTTGGGAGCTTTGTGGTGAAGTTGAACTCAGTGTTTGACAGTGGACTGGGCTGGGAGAGGTTCTAAGGAGCCAGCTGGACAYGGGGCAGGACATCAAGACACCAACGTTGGGAGATCAGACCCMTCACAAGGAGAGGGTGGGAGGGTGCATTGCCCAGGTCCCCTGTAGGTTTTACTGTGTTGTACAATCACTGATCACAGTGTTAGCGTCGAGTGCTGAGGCACCAAAATAAGGCCCCTGGTTTAATGACTRCATGGAGGGGAGAGATCCAGCCCTGTGAGATGCAGTTCCTTGCCTCAGGAGAGCAAGTGAACAACAGAACGTGCCCGTTCTTGGGGTGCTTGGGTTGCATTTACTTTGATCTGGGGAAGAGCAGCCCCACATCCCGGCTGGCGCAGCCTCCCCCGGAGCGGCCGCTGCGGCTCCCGGCTCCGGGCTGGCCCGGGCCTGGGCTGCCTGCGCCAGGGCCGCTGCGGCCGGGAGCTTCCTTGGAGGCTGCGGGGGCCGTCCCCGCTCCCCGGGGCAAGGCCGGAGCAACGAGGGAGAAGGAATTCCCTGTTTGGCCCCTGTAATGGGAGGAATTAGTCATTATCCCCAGGCTGGGAGCGAGCCGGCGCTGCCCCCAGCGCTTCCAGGCAGGGCTGGGGGCCTCCTCGTGTGGCCCTGTTGGCCACCGCTGCCCCCAGCAGCGCCTCCCTGCCCCGAGCGGACCCTGTCCCTCCCCGAAGCGCTTGTGCAGTCGTTCCTGCGCCTCCCTGGCCATGCTGAGCGCTCCAAGGCCTGGCCCGAGCTGGGACACCTTGGTGGTTCTTGGCCTCACGTGCCCCAACTGCCGCTYCTCCTTCATGGAGGAAGGGATGGGTTCCTGCCCCTCCATCCTCCGGGCCCCTGGGAAGCAGAGAAGGCAGCTGGTTCATTTGGCACTTCCTAAAAAATATATATTTTTATTTTTTATTCATTTGCTTATGGAAAGTCTTAGCTTGACAGGAAGCCAGGAGAAAGGGTTAACAAATAAATACATCTCAATTTGAGCCCCAGTCCCAGCCTAGGGCCAGAACAGCCAWAGCTTCCAGGTGCTTGAAGGAGAACTGCCCCCGTGGGAGCAGCAGAGCAGCAAGAGTCCAGGGGTGGCAGAGCCTTCCCTGGCACCCACACGGCACCCTTCATCCAGACCCTGGGCTTCCCTCAGGGAAAATGCGAGTTAGACAAGGTGTGCTCCAGGCCAAGAAGATGGACACCTGCTCTTGCGTCTGGGCCCTGAGAAAGCAGAGAGATGACGGAGGAGAAGCGAGTCCCGCTGTGCCGGGCTGGGCCCGGGCAGCGTCTCCCGGGAGGGCTGTTGGAGGCTGTGGGCGAGCRGGAGGCCCAGGCGGGTCCGGCCCCCGGCGGGAGCGGGCGCAGGAGGTGGCGGCGCGCGAGGCGCTCGGCTCCGCTCCGCTCGCCTCCCTAGCAGTCCCCGCCGAAGGCCTGGAGCCGAGTGTCGGCGCAGCCGCTGCACGCGCCCGGCTTGCGGCCGRGCCTCTCCGCGCGCCGGGCAGCGCCGGGCTGCTCGTGGCTGTTGCAGCGATGGACCAGCACGGGCTCCCTGGGGCCAGACTTGCTCTTCAGGAGGCGCTGCAGGAGCTGCTTGTCCGATCGCTCCTTCCTGAAGTCGTCCTCGAAGATCTTCAGCTGCGGGGAAGCCGAGTGACGGGAGGGCACGCGGTGCTGGCAGGAACCCGGGTGTCCCCGCGGCGGCGTTCCCGGCACGAGGCCGCTCACCTGCTCCTGCAGGAGCAGCATCTGCTGCCGCATCTCCTGCTCCTTCCTCCGCAGCTGCTCGTTCTCGGCCTCAACGCGCTCGCGGTCTCGGTGCTCCGTCCTGTAGTCGGCCTCGTACATCTCTGTCTGCAGAGGCAGGAGAAGGTTCAGGGGGGCTTCCTGCCTGCCTCTTGCTGCCCTGGGGCTGGATGCCAGGGTGAGGGGCGCCCAGGGCCACGGGGACTATCACCCTTCAGCCCTTGCCCAAGCTTTCCCTCTCCCCACAGGGTCACCTGGCACTTGAGGGCTTCCAGCTGCTCCTTCAGGTCTGTCACCTCCCAGTCAGAGCGCCCAGTGGCCTGGGCCCTGTGGTGCTCACTGACCAGTGCCCTGGGCACGGGCTCCGTGCAGCCTGGGGCCTCCTCGCAGACCTCCAGGCTCTGGGAAGGACCGACTGGAGAGACAGGCTGCAAACCCGGCCGGAGGGCCCGGGCATCCCACAGCTGCGTGGTGGCCGCGGGCTGCCCGTGCTGGCCACGCTGCTGGCTGCTCTGCAGCTGCCGCAGCTGCTCCTGCAGGTGCTGGTTCTTCCGCAGCTCCTGGATCAGCGTCTGCTCGTAGTAYTCCCTCTTGCTCTGGAAGGAGGCGCTGCTGGGACGGGTATCCCCGACACGTGGCAGCTCCAGGGACGCGGCCGGCCCGGGATGCCCCACACCGGTTTGGGATGAGGCTCCATCCGGAGCGCCCCACGGGAGGGCTGGGGAGGAGAGCAGCCCGTGCCCCATTGCTGGGGAGAGCGGGCGGGCGCCTCGCACACCTGCTCGTGCTCCAGCCTCGCGGCGAGTCCCTGCGCCTGCTGCCGCAGCGCCAGCGTCTCGTGCTGCAGCGCCCGCACGCGCTGCTGCAGCCCCAGCGCCGTGCTGCGGTAGATCTGGTCCCACTCCTGGTTGAGCTTCATGAGCTGGGGYGGCGGAGCGGGGCCATGGTGAGCGGCAGCCTCGTGCCCCTTCCCCAGGCCGTTCCATGGCCCGTTCCAGCACACGAGGGCTCGGAGCGGGGCTGGCGGCCCTGCCTCTCTGCAGCCGCCGCCGTGGCCGTGCCCAAGCTGGGCTTGTGGGGCGCCGCTCGCTCCACGCGTGCCGCTCACCTCCTTGTTGATGCGCCGCAGCTCCGTGTTCTTGTTCAGCAGCTGCAGCTTCTCCTCGTCAGCCGAGGTCACCGTCATGCCCTCCGAGATGCAGGTGACSATGTCCTCGGAGTCAGCCCTGCCGCACAGGGGCTCGCTGAGGGTGATGGCGCCGCGGCGCCCCGGGCACCCTGCGGCCCGGCCCGCGAGTGAAGGGGCAGGCGGGCAGTGTCCAGCCCGGCACGGGGAGCTCCTGGGAAGTGCCGTTCACATGGGGCGGGTTTGCAAGGGGCTGTGCACGGAGAGGGGCTTGACGGGGAATTTAATGCCCAGCCTGTGTGAGTAGGGAGCTGGAGGAGGCCGGGGCAGCGGATGGGGCCTGTGTCCCCTCCAGGCTGGGGCAGAGCCYGGTGCGGGAGCGCTCTGGGGACACAATGTCCCAGCAGCGCTCAGGCCTTTGGCACCATCTCCCTCCATCTCGGCCTCSGGCCCGTCCCCTCCTTTAATCCCTGCTTCCTTTGACTAAAGCCCCCTGAGCCCTGCAAAAGGGCCGTGTCCGAGAGGCAGCGCCGGGAGGGGCGGCCGCGGCCCGCGCAGGAAGCAGGATGTGGGTGCAGGAAGCGGCGGCCCCGGCGCCAGGAAGCCCCGACGCCCGGGCGGGGAGCGGGAGCGGCCAGGGGCGCCGGCAGGGCCGTGGGGCCGCCCGCCTCGCCGCGGGCCCGCGCTGCCGGCCCTCCCGTGCTCCCTGTCCCTGCCCTCCCGTGCTCCCGGCCCTCCCGTGCTCCCTGTCCCTGCCCTCCCGCGCTCCCGGCCCTCCCGCGGCGCCCGGCCCCGCCTGGGAGCACCCGGGCTCGTTGCTGTCTCTGTGTGAGGACGGGCTACAAAAGACGCTTAAACAGYGTGTGTACGCGGTGCCTGCTCGCAAAACCACCCCGAGTCCCCTGGAAGGGGCAATCCCRGGGATCCTCTGTTCACACCAAGATGGCAACGGCCTTTGGGGCCGCACGATGTCCCTCCAGCCCGACCTGCCTCCCCCTGGTGCTGCCAGTAGGGAAACTACACCCTGCCTCGGCCTCGCTGCTGCTGACCTGGCTGCAGCGGTCACTGAGCAAACCGATGGGCAGCAAAACATGTCCCACATGGGAGCTGGAGTCCCACTGGCACCCAGGGGAGCCCGTGCTGAAGAGGCCAAGCAGGGCCTGCAATGGGTGG
>NW_020455415.1:5219762-5221758 GCF_003342845.1 Nothoprocta perdicaria | reverse complement strand
GGGTGGGTGGGTAGGTCGTTGTGGAAGGAGGGAGGGGTGGTGGTGCATGGGTCACTGGGCAGATGGGTGGTGCTGGAGGGATGGATGGGTGATGGTGGACGGGTCGCTGCATGGGTGGGTGGTGCTGGAGGGATGGATGGGTGATGGTGGACGGGTCGCTGCATGGGTGGGTGGTGGTGTGGTTGCAGATCTGGACACCACAGGTCCGCTCCCCCCAGACCTCTGCTTTCAAAGGCAGCTCGGGTTGGGCGAGGGGCGTCTCTCACCGCGGAGTGGATCTGGCCCCACGGCCTCATTCCCACCAGCCTCGCCCAGCGCAGGGAGGCTCCCAGCTGGGGCTGCACCTGGAGCAGAGCGGAGCCGCGGGGTGCGCGTGGCGCGGGGCCCGGCAGACACCAGTGGGAGCGGCGGGAGGCRCCCGCGCCGGCCCGGAAGGAGCCGCGAGTCGTGACAAGCTGGAGAGCGGCCGCGGGCCCAGAGGGCGTCACGTTAGAAAGTCCCTGGCACGTCCCTGCTGCCCTGTCAGAACCAACCTCTCCCAAATGACGTTGTTTTGCTCTGCAATGACATTTTTCTCACTGAAATGACGTCTTGTTTTTGCTCTGAAGTGATGCTTTCGCTCTGAATAGAAAGGCCTCCTTTCCAGCAGCAAAGGCCCGGGCTGCAAGCGGGTTCCCCGGCGCCAGGCGCAGCACCCAGCCCCTCGCAGCACTTCCCCTTCCGCAGCGGGGCCCGCGGCTGTCCCAGGGGAACGGCTCCCGGGCCCTTGGGGATCCCATGGGATGTCCGGGCACCGCCACGGTGGGAAGCACCAGGACAGCACCGGGCACCGAGACTTTCCGCCCTGAAGCCTTTCTATTGCTGCAGCCCCGGGCAAAATCCCTCCGGAGAGGCTCGGCCCCACCAGCACTAGYGTAGGGGGACGCAGGGATCCTGGGTATCCCGCTGCCGTCCAAAGGGCAGCCCCCACCTGGGGGGCTCCTACCTGGGCAGAGATGGCGAGTCCGGTGGCGGGGGCCTCTGCGCGCACAGATGTGGCGGGGGCGTGTGGGCAGCCGGTGGGGAGCCGGGCGCGGAGCCGGGCAGGGGCGGCGCAGGGCGAGTGCTCGGATCCATGGTGCCCTGGGCAGACCTGGCCCGACCGCGACGGGCTCCTGGGCGGCCCCGGCTCCGCTCTGCTCCGCTCCGCTCTGCCCCGGGAGCTCTGGCTGCACTGGAGCCCGGGGCGGCAGTGTGGGGGGACGGCCGCCCCGGCGCTCTGACTCAGCCCGGCCCCGCATCGCACTTCCTCCCCAGAGACGAGAGCCCGGCCTCCCCCGTGTGCCCCTTCCTGGCACCGTCCCCCCAAACCACCCCCGGGCTGCCCTCCTGGGGGAGGTGGGTGGGTGGGCGCCGCGTGGGTCCAGGCCCCAGGGGCCTGAGGGGTCTGGGTGCATCGCGCCTGCGCTCCAACCCTTTGTGCAGTGGAGGGCGGCTGCATGGACACAACCCTATAGAAGCCACCTGAGCATCCCAGGTGGTTCAGGCTCSGAGCCTCGGGCTCGGCGGTGCTGGCAGGGGGGCTGGGTGACGTCCCCAGGCCGGACACGCGGCGGTGCCAGGGAATTTCCCACGCGCCGGCGCCTCGCAGCGCCCCGGCCACATCCTGCCCGGCAGCCGGCGGCACCGCCGGGATCCGCGTGCAGGTGCACGGGGACGACGGGGGGGTCACGGTCCCTCATGCCCCCGCCACCCCTGCAACAAGTTTGTGGGGTCTCAGCCTCCCTGCCCAGCACCACCCCCTCCTCCCCCTGCGTGTGTCCCCCCCACGCCCGTGTCTGGGGGKGGTTCTGGGGAGGGCAGAGCTGCCCGGGGGGGGGGTTTTGCCTCGCCCCCCCAAGCCTGCATCTGTTTCCATGGTGACGCCGGATGCAAGGGAGCCGCCCCATTGGCTGCTGCTGATGTCATCGTGGTCGGGTGCAACGCGCGGGTCGGAGCATCCCGCGGGGACGCGCCC
>NW_020455415.1:5217963-5219232 GCF_003342845.1 Nothoprocta perdicaria | reverse complement strand
GCGCAGGGGCCCGCGGTGGGCGCTGCGTTGGCGGGGGGGTAGATGGGTGAATAAATGGGTATTTGGGGCCATTTTGGGAGGGCCGGAGTGGTGACAGCCCCCGCGGGGACGAGGCGGTGTGAGGCAGGATGTGCCCGTGCGCGCCGGGCTGCGGCCCCCGGCTTGACGCCCGCGGTGCCGCCGGGCCAAGGCCCTGGCGGGAGCGCAGGGGTCCTGGAGGACGAGGGAGGCTTTGGGCGCTGCYGCGGGCACGGGGTGACCGTCCTCGTGCCGGCCCCCGAGCCGGCCTGGCCGCGGCTGCTCGGCCGGAGCCCGCTCCGCTGCCCGCTCCGCTGCCCGCCCCGCGCGGTGGGTGCAGGGTCTGTGCTGCAGCTCCTCCCGAGCCCCTCGTGGCGCTCGGAGTTGGCTCGGTGTCCCAAAGACACCCGTGGCGCTTCCCTCTGTGGCTCGGGGGCCTCCCCGCAGGAGACCACCTAGCAGAGCCTCCAGCAGCGCACGGAGCCCGAGGTCCCGGCGGCCGCTGTTGAGGGGGTCCCTGGCTGCCCGTGCAGCTCTTGGAGCTCCCGGGGGGATCAGGATCCTTCCAGGCGGCCGAACCCGCTCCCCACGGCAGCGTTTCCCGCGCGCTGGTCCGCATCCAGCCRAGCCTTCTTCGTCGAGCGCGATGGCGCCCGTGTCCTCGCCCGGCTCCCGCAGCCGTGCGCCCTCGCCCGCCCCGGCGGCGGCCGGGAARGGGTTCCCTCCGCAGCGGCAGCCCCGCGGGACGGGGGGCCCCCCTGTCCCGGAAGGCTCAGGAGTGAGGCCCGGCTCCCGCTGCCTGCTCCGTGTGGCAAAACCGCCCCCACGCAGGGGGCCGGCACCCGCCGCCACGGCCTCCCCACGGGATCTGTGCGGCCCTGCAGGGCCCCGCGGCGCCCCGAGGCCTCGCGCCCCCCCGGCCTCACGCCCCGGTGTGTGCAGGAGCGGGGCCCTCYTGGCCGGGCTCTCCTTCCTGCCGGGGGCCTGCGTGCCCCTGTGCCCCGGGGTAGGTTAATGCCCCGTGTGGCGTTAACCTGGCTGGCCCTGCCTCAGTTTACCGGGCGGTGCGGCGGGTGCAGCGGGGCCGGGTGCCCAGGGCAGCTGCTCCGCTCCGTGCGGGGCTCTCGCTGCCCGCAGGGGCTGCGCTGGACCAAAGGATGGTCCCCCCTCCCCGGCTCATCTCCCCAAAGGGGGGTCAGGGGTCCTGCTCATGGGGGCTCCTTGGCAGCACCCCTTTCCCCCCCCCCCCGC
>NW_020455415.1:5215490-5217556 GCF_003342845.1 Nothoprocta perdicaria | reverse complement strand
GCGCCCGCGCGCCGCCCCGCCCCGCCCCCCACGCCCTTTGCTCTTAAAGGGCCAGGCGCCTCCGCGGGGGGGAAGGCGGGGAGGTGCGAGCGGGGCGGAGCGGCCGTGGCGGYCCAGGGGGCCCCGCTGCTGCCAGGTCCGCGCTCCGGGCTCGGCCGCCTCTGCTGGGGATGTCCCTGGCTGTTGGAAGCGCGAAGGGGCCGGGGCAGGAGAGAGGAGCCAGTGGCAGCTGGAGCCGATCTCGCCGAGCAGGGCGCAGCGCCAGGAGAATAAATAGCAATTAGGGCTAATGGTTAATGGGCGGGTTGCTCCGCCGAGGTGTGTCCTGTCCTGCCGCGCGCCTCTGAGCAACCCCCGGCCGCGCAGCCCGGCCTCCACGGGGGCCGCTGCTCCCCGGGCAGGGCGCTCCTTTACTCCGGGCAGCCGCTGCGCTTCGCGTGGCCGCCGGCACCGCGGGCGCCCGGGCTGTGCTGCCAGCCCTGCGCTTTGCCAGGGCGCAGCGGAGCGCGGCCTCAGCCCGGCCCGCATCCTGCTGCCCGCCGTCGGGGAGCGCGGGACGTGCTCGGCGCTCGCGGCTGCTGGCGCCGCTCGGCCCCGGGCGGCAGCAGCCGGGCGAGGCGGCGGGTGGAGCGGGGCGGAAATTCCTGGGGGCGGCGCCGGGCGCCCCCCGCCCCGCCGAGGCGCCGCGGGGCCCGCGCGGGGGACGCGCCGCCATCTGGGCCGCGCTCTGGCGGGCCGGGCCGGGGCCGCGATGCCGCCGGTCGCCATGGAAACGCCCTCCCCGGAGGAGCGGGAAGACGGAGCCGGCGCCTCCTCCCGGAGCCGGGATGTCCCCGTTCCCCCCAGAACCGGGCGCCTCCTCCGCGGCCCTGCCCGCCCCGGGGCCAGAGCTGCCAGTACGGCTCCTGCAAGGCCCTTCCCGGCCGGCGGCAGGCGGGCTGGCCTGCGACGTCCCCGCCTGGACGCGGCCCTGCGGGACGCCCATGCCRGGGGCCCAACCCGCAGAAAAAGCTGCTTTTGTGCGCGCGGCGGCGGGGAGCGGCGCCCGTTCCCGTCCAGCCCTCCCTGCCGGTCACGCGGCCCGCCCGAGGCCGAGGAGCTCGGGCAGGACCCGGCCCCCTGGCCAGCATGCGGCCGGAGCTGAGCAGGGGTCGGGGCCTGGGCCTGGCGGGACCCGTGGCCAGGGTGTCCCCAGGGCCCCATCCAGGACCCCCGCACCCTCCTCTTCCTCCTCGCCTGTCCCTTGGGCTCCTGAGGCCACAAGGGCTCTGGCTGATCCCCTCCCCTCCTTTCTGGGTGGGAACGTATGGATGCTATAGGATGCGTTCAGGCTGCCTCCCTCCATTTGGTCCCTGCCACACAACGTGAAGCCCATGGTGTTGATGCCCCCGCTTTGCCCCACGGTGCTCTGAGGGCTGCAGCCCCCCGGGGCTGGGAGGAGGCCTGTTCCTGTGTGCGGGGTGTTGTGCAGGGGTGTGTTGTGCGGGGTGTTGTGCAGGGGTGTGTTGTGCGGGGTGTTGTGCAGGTTGTTGCACAAGGTGTGTAGCGCAGGGTGTGCAGTATAGGGCGTGTTGTATGAGGTGTGTTGCGTAGAGTGTTGCACAGGGGGTGCTGTGTGGGGTGTGTTGCACAGGGTGTTGCGTGGGGGGTGTTGCACGGGGGGTGTTGCACAGGGTGTGCTGTGTGGGGGGTGTTGCACGGGGGGTGTTGCACAGGGTGTTGCACGGGGTGTTGCGCAGGGTGTGCTGTGTGGGGGCTGTTTCATGGGGGGTGTTGCACAGGGTGTTGCACGGGGTGTGCGCGCGCTCCTGCCGAGGCGGGCAGCGCCCCGTGCGCGCTGGGTCACTCTCCTCGGATCCGTGCTGGTCCCGCGGCTCCGCAGGGCCCCACGGCTCGGGACACACGTGGGGCCGTGGCAGCGCTGCCGGGGGTGCGCGGGCCGTGCGCGGGTCCCCACGGGAGTGCCGAGCGGCGGGGACGCGCGCGGGCTGCAGCGGCAGGGGCCCAGCTCGTGCACGAGGCTGCCGTCGGTGCGCGCCCCCCGCCCGGCACGTGCTGCCCCTCCC